>NW_015634483.1:841604-878230 GCF_001515625.1 Sinocyclocheilus rhinocerous
AGTCCTCCGTAAAATGCGCTGCACACATCTGAATATTTGGGTTGAACTGTTCTGGAACAGTGTTGTAAATACAACTTAACCAATGATTTCTAGTTGTGTCCTCTTTTGGAAGGCCAAACTAAGTAGTTTTGCTTTCATAACGAAACACAGCATCTCCACGACATGACGGCGGCGGCAACAATACTACAGCGAAAATCAAAGTTACACCTTCTTTCTTTGCGTGAACATTTGGGCGGTGTTATGCAAATCTTCCCACAC
Source organism: Sinocyclocheilus rhinocerous (assembly GCF_001515625.1). Taxonomy (NCBI): domain Eukaryota; kingdom Metazoa; phylum Chordata; class Actinopteri; order Cypriniformes; family Cyprinidae; genus Sinocyclocheilus; species Sinocyclocheilus rhinocerous. The sequence continues at coordinate 841,863 of NW_015634483.1, forward strand.
AGTGACGTAGACGTTTTAGGGGGGCATGGACGAGTCTTAACTTTTATAAAGAATATCTCTTTGGGTTTGAGACTTTAGTCTTTGCAACTTTAGGGATCTTCTTTATGCACCAAGAGCTTGTAACACTCCAAAGAGAAAGGAAAAATTGAAATCGCATCATATAACCCATTTAAATTTGTTAATGTGGACAACATGAAAAATGCCCGTCCTCATGCCCAAAACTGTGGTGTTGTGTGTAGAGCTGTAGAACTAAAATTTAGCTTTATAACATTTGGGCGGTGTTATGCAAATCTTCCCACACAGTGACGTAGACGTTTTAGGGGGGCATGGACGAGTCTTAACTTTTATAAAGAATATCTCTTTGGGTTTGAGACTTTAGTCTTTGCAACTTTAGGGACTTATCTATTCACGAACAGCTTGTAACATTCCAAAGAGAAAGGAAAACTTGAAATCGCATCATATGACCCATTTAAACAAAACAAATTAAAGATAGATTTAAACATCCTGTGTTCTTTTTGCAAACATACTTTGCAAAAATGTCACTACAGATATTCTATACAACTTAAAAGTATGTAAAGCTCAATTAAATAGTAATTTTAGCAAATATGTACAAGTCAACCTGCCATACCAAACAAGACCACAGGGAGACACCAAAGGACTGCATATAAACTACTACGGATCCATTCAGTATCACTAAACACACCAAAATACAAATGAAAAGTAAAACCATTCTGAATGTATGGAAACTCAGCGATCTGAAGGCACCTCGACGTCATCAGTGAATACGTTCCTCTGTAAGAACACATTCTGGGTTTGGAGTGTCTGATGCCCATATGTACATAAACACCACTGATCCTCACAAACTTCTCCAAAACACATGAGCATCCGTTATGAAACACTCGCTATAGATACAACCAGTGTTGGGTGTAACGTGTTACTGTAATTAAATTACTTATCCACTGAAAAAGTAAAGTGATTACTGTTCATTTTTAGGTAATTTAATTACATTTACGTATAAAGTACTTGCGTTACATACTGGAAATAATCGCTCGGTCCGAGCGTTTTAGTATGCTTTCCTACCTGTCTGTCAACGTATGTATTAGCATACCTCTGCGCACCCGGTTTGCGCAGACAGGATACGTCATCAGCGCGTTCACGCACGCTGTGTAGACAGAGCGAGAATGGCAGACAAACATCAACAATCCGATTTTCCTTCCTGGTATTGTAGTACTTTTAAAGATTTCTCACCGGTGAATGACACATGATGTAGCCCAGCGGTTAATCCAGTCCTCGCGCCAGCTCGTTAGAAGTGAGCTATGTGCATGGACTGTCAATATGGACTATCAATATGATCCCTACACAGTGTTCATTGCTCCCTACTCCCTGAGCGGGGGAAATCCGTTGAAGTTTACTTCACTGCGGAACATGGGCTGAAATGGGGAACTGCTTATGTAGCCTATTGTAGTAATGTTGTCTCTGGTCTGTGAGCGTAAATGCGTTCAGGGGGCGTGGCTTTGGACGGCGATTGCAGGGAGGGTGGGACGTTCGCTTTCAGTGCTATCAGGCTAAAGTTAGCATTTTCCAAGATCTCCTATTGCACCTTTAACTGTCCAATGAAAAACAATAGTCAATTTTGTATATTTTCTGTGAATATTATCTTCATAATGTAGAAGATACATTTTTTAGGGTAAAATGCGTTTACATTTGTTATGTTTACATCTCCATGTAGCCACATAGTTTGAGATTGATTTCCAGTTGCCGTAGATTGATAACTATTTCCTGAGAATGAAAGGGAATAGAAAGCTATATTTAAAGTGATAAAAGTGTAAACATGTGTTCTTGTTCTTTAGATACAATGCGGTTACTGGTGAATGGGCAAAAGATGAAATATTTATCAAGGTTTCCTCTCAGGTATCTTGGCAATACAATACACTTGTTTTCTGTGATAGTAACACATACATAAATGTATTAATGCTGATTATTTACATATTTTTTAAATTAATTAATTTGTATTTCTTTCACAGTCATTTGGAAAAGGAGCCATGAGGGAATGCTATAGATCGTAAGTCAAGCCAGTTTAAACATATATAGCCTAAAATAGGTAATGAGTATTAATGTTTATAAAGCAAAATTGTACAATTTCTTGTCAATGTAGTCAAGTTTGTTTCAGTTTTTATTCACCTTTTTGTTAAAAGTCAAAAACTGCACTTTATAATATTAAAAGTATTAGGAAAACTATTGTGTAGAATGGGTTTACTTGTCATGCTGCAGGACATTACTGACACTACTTCTGAAGTTATTTTCACCACATTAACCAGCCTAACAACATTGTATTAAAAATATTTGATATACTTTATAAAATAAACATCCCTTTTAGTTGGTACGTCCATTTCTTAGTGGTATATCTTCCATTATTCAAGTAATAATTTTACTTCTCTCAATCTCTCATTATGTGTTTTGAAATGGGTTTTTGTTGATCTGGAGCTTTCGATTCCCTTTCGATCACAGGAAGAAGTTGTCAAACTTTTCCCACAGCAGCAACTGGAAATCAGCCTCAAACTATGTGGCTAAGAGATACATGGAGACCGTGGACAGAGATGTTTACTTTGAGGATGTGAGGTTACAAATGGAGGCTAAATTATGGGGCGAGGAGTTCAATCGCCACAGGCCTCCTAAACAGGTACTTCTTTGATGGATGTTGTTTGTTCAAAAAACATTGACAATTTTGGTGTAAACTAGGTTTGACCACTCAAACCTGGTTCGAACAATCACACCAGATAAGAATTATGTACTTATTTAATGTATCCCATCATTATTAGGTTGACATCATGCAGATGTGCGTTGTGGAAATGACTGGTCGCCCTGGGAGCCCTTTATTTCACCTGGAACACTACATTGAGGGGAAGTACACAAAGTACAATTCCAACTCTGGTTTTGTGAGGGACGATAACATACGGCTTACACCCCAGGTGTATTGTCAAAGATGAAACAAATCTGAATCTGTTGTCCCAGTCAGATGATGTGTGATTATTTATTGGCAATTATGTTTTTGTGGCTTTAGGCATTCAGTCATTTCACATTTGAGCGCTCTGGACACCAGCTGATAGTGGTGGACATTCAGGGTGTTGGGGACCTTTACACAGACCCTCAGATCCACACTGAGAAGGGGACTGACTTTGGAGATGGCAACCTAGGTATTTATCAACATCCTGCATTATTTTTCTCCTTAGAAGAATTTGATTTGTCTTAAAGTTGACTAATGTATGCATGAGGAACATTTGTAATGATTGTCTGTGTGTTTGTGTTTCAGGTTTGCGTGGCATGGCTCTTTTCTTCCACTCTCACCTGTGTAATAAGATCTGTAGGAGTATGGGCCTCACTCGCTTTGACCTGTCCCCTTCTGAAACTGCACAATTGGACTGCACCAACAAATTGCTGGTTTGTATTGGATAATAAAAAAACATTCTTATGTAAGTGTAACCAGGGCTCGAAGTTAGGATGGCCTGGGGCTAGTGTGAGAGATTTGGGCCAGTTAATGGAGCTGCTCAATAGGGACATTGCTATATTTATATAGAGTGCAGCAGAGATGAGTTTACCTGTTCAGCATCATGATGTTTAATGCACCAGACAACCTCTGTATTCCCAATTAGACACTTGTTAGCAACCACCTTTTTCAAGACAAGTAAAATATTGTATTACTTTGAAAACGGTTATTACTAATTTATTGTATGTTGTCGAATAAAAACTCAAAGAATTTACCCAAAGAAATTTACCTAAAAACCCATTTAAAAAAACCATTTCACTTCAGGACGTAGGAACTGGAAGTGCTAAAATGCTAACTTGTTTCTGGGATTTGGCGTACAAAAATATGTCATCCTGCAGTACATTTGTTGCCGATATATGCACCATTTTTTTATGGTTCACAAAAAAAAGCTATACTGAAATATTATAATTTGGTTCTGATAGTTAATTTAAATATATGTTTTGTTTTGCTTTTTGATGTGGCCAGTGAAAATATCACTGGACCTGATTCGGCCAGCATAATAAAATTATTATCGCTTAGCCCTGCATTCACAAACTGTTGCAACGGTTTCATTTCTGCAGGCTTTCTAAATAAATTCTTTTTTCTAAGCAGCTGTCAGCTCAGACTGTCCTCCGTGGATGTGAAGAGCATTGTGGTTCGCCCAGGGTCCGGACGACCTCTCTCGGCCACATGCCTGTTCTCCTCTCACGGCTCTCTGAGACTTTCTCGGTTGATGAAAGCAGTGACACAGACTCGGTTCCCTGTTCTCCACTTAGTATGGGCATCTCTGCAGGCCGATCACCCATGGGTAATACTATACTAACCCGGTACTATGTGTGAATGCACCCGAGTGGCCCACCTAAGTAATATCAAACCCCCTTTAAGGCCAAGTCAGATCAAGTCGTGAGCAGTACAACAATGGTATTATACATTTTGGTATCATAGCAGATCTAGCTAATGTTATTAATAGTTATCTATCTCCTCCTCCACATTACTGTCTATGGTAATATCAATGTGTTACAGTTTCCCTCTACTTAAGAGAAAAGACAAAACAATGAATGAATCTTTTTTTAGGGTCTATCAGCTGTCAGGATGTTGCAACCATCTGGAAACACTTTTTCAAATATAAATATTTGTACAATAAAGTACAAGAAGTCCCTCCACTTGTCAGCTGGCCGAGAACTCAAGTGGGCCTTTGACTGGCTGGTTGTGATGTTACTAAAATGATCAGTTCTTTTCATTGGGAAAACAGATAAATATTCAATGCATTTGGCTATTTTTAGACAGATGTCAAAATGCTTAAAGGGATAGTTCACCCAAAAATGAAAATGTTATGTTTATCTGCTTACCCCCAGGGCATCCAAGTTGACTCTCAAAACAGTGATTCCCATTCACTTCCATTATATGTCTGACAGACTGCAACGGTTTGAGTTAAAAATCTTTGTTTGTGTTCTACTGAAGAAACAAAGTCACCTACATCTTGGATGCCCTGGGGGTAAGCAGATAAACATAACATTTTCATTTTTGGGTGAACTATCCCTTTAAAGGTTTGTGTGTTCTTTGACACTTATGAAGCAAAAATGGTGAACCATCCTTTTGGAAACATATATGTCTGCAGCACTGTGACTTATCTAAATATAGCCACATTTAAATTTCCTCATAGAAAGGTAACTATGGTGTTAAGGGTTTGTTTTCCCTAATGCTTAATTATGTTCCTGCCTAGAGTATGGCGCACTGCTGATGGTATCTATAGCTTACTTCATGAATATTAATTAGCTGGTGTTGAAGTTGCTAGGTAAACTGAGCCAGTGTGCACCAACCTTTTATTATTTTGATTAGTATTATAAGCACACACATCCTAACTTACATGTATAAGGCTGTATACTGGAGTATATACTAGTTTGAAATATGAAAACTGTCATGTTGCTTGGTATGAAATATTGGTATCATATTTAGTATTATGATTCGAAACAGCATTAACAAAAGTGTTCAAGCAATTAATATCAACAGCAACCTGATTGCTAGTACTACATATTCTGTTAAATTAAAACACATAGGATTCTTTAAGACATTTTTTTTTTTTCTATTCATATGTACAAATGAAACCAACCTCAACATATTTTATTTTTTAATTTTATCCTCACTCCTGTCAGCAGTCAGGCCATTCTAGATGACATGTAAAGTTTGTTCTTGTATGTCAGGTTCATACAGATTTCACACTGCATTTTATTTTTTTTGGACAATTGAACATTCATTTTATTCATGTCACCACTACTATGTCTTTCTATCTATGTGTGTTTACAGGCTGGTCATTCATGTATGAAATGAATGAGGCACATCGAGCTAACACAGATCACAAGGTCAGTTTATGAAGAAGAATATATATGCACCAATAAGAGTGACGTTAAATTCAGTGATGTTTTATGGAAAAATGTTTAAGTTAATTTTAGCAGCAATGCTAATTTGTATTGTGAACTGTAATTGCATTCGCAGGACTCAGAGAATGGAGGAGACAGTGGTTACCCCAGTGAGAAACGCAGTGAAGGAGACTCAGTCGAGCATCACAGTCAGGTACAGATTATCAGCTGGCTAGACAATGCAAATTAAAAATGATATTAAAATGATGTTTATATTATATTATATTAAATTAATCACAACATTATTTGTATCTGCCACAAAAACAGTGAGGGTTTTTGATGATTGAGCCATTTCTTTGAGGGTGTCAACATTAAATCCAAACAAATACAGAACATTTTAAACTAAACTAAGAATTTACAACTGTTGCATTTAAATAAGAAATTGAAATAAGAAGCTATTCTTGCTTGTTTTCTTTGCTACTCCCCCAGCAAAGTTTCCTTTCTGTTAGAGTGCATTATAAACTTGTTGTGTGCTGTGCTTAAACGCACCATGAAATGCAGCAGTAATCATTTTTGGGCTCCTGAGATATGTGATGGTAGGTTTTTACATCATCGTTTAGGGACGTCCCTTCTACAACAGACATTGCTCAGAATCGGATGAGGACAGTGTTCGTCGGGTAACTACGAAACCATTGATAAACTCACTGTATCTTATCATGATAGTCACCCAACACCCATTGATTTCTAATCTGTTTTCTTCTCATAGATCATTGATTTAGAGTGGTGCCCTCCTGTGATCCACCTGTTATCTAAACCTCTTAATCTTTTCATCTCATTCTTCTTTCATCTAAACTCTAACCTTTATCTCATCTCACTTTCATCCTTTAACCAGTGGCAAGCTCTCCTTTCCCATACTGTAGTGTAAACCCATATGCAGGGTTCCCACAGTCATGGAAAACCTGTTAATGTCAGGGAATTTTAAAGCTGAGATTTTGAATGGCATGTAAAGCTTTCTGTAGTTGTGCTTAGATATATTTGTAATTGATTAGCAATTGCTGTTTGTGAGTGAAAATTCCTAATCATCATGAATGACTAGAGAAGTCATGGAAGTCCTTTAGTCAAAATGTGTGGGAACCCTGCATGTGATTTCCTGCATGCATTGCTTTTTTTTTGTGCAGCAATATTTGATGTGGTTATTTTTGTGGTTTTCCTCACAGATGTTAGTTCTACTGCTTCTCATAGAAATGTTTTATATTTAAAAAACAAACAAACAAGAGATTAGTTACATATAAAAGCAGTTTTTCAAATGACAAACTGTTTTCATTGACAATAAAAGAACAATTCACAGATCAGCTATCCACTGATAACACAACAGACCAATATTGTAAGCTATATACCAACTATATGCATTGCTTGGTCTTGGCCAAAAAAGTAAAAAAAAAAAAAGTATGGACATATAAATAAAAAAGTATGGACATAAGGCCTAGTTGAGTTTTTGACATGGGACAAGTCAATGATGTTGTAATTTTTTGCCTCAGTTATTACTCTGGGTGCTTAATGATATACTTTTTTTCTCAGCTGACAGAAGAAAAATTGAGTTTTTACCATTCATCTCGCTCCCACATACACAGACCTTCCTGTGTGGCAATGGAAGTAGAGAGACTTAACACTATGATTCTCGAAAAGAAAATTGGTAAATCCATCCTAGGCAAGGTAAGAAACTGTGCCATGTGTTTTATAAACCTGTTCTTGAAACTAACTGACAAATATTACATAATATAAACATTATATTATCATACATTATTCCTTGGTTAAGTCAACCAAAAATTAAAATAGTGTCATTGTTTACTGACCCTCATGTCATTTCAAACCCATAAGACGTCTTCGAAACACAGATTAGGATATTTTAAAATTGAGAGGTTACTGTCCCTCCAATCAAAGTCCATGCAACCAAAACTTTAAAGATCCAAAAATATCTCAAAGGGCGCGTAAAACTAATCCATATGAATCAAGCAGACAAAATTTTCATTTTCGTGTGGACTTTTCCTTTAAGGTACATCTAGCCATGGTTCGCTACCACGAGGCCGGGCGCTTTTGTGAGAAGGATGCACCATGGGACCAGATTTCTGCAATGTACCATTTGGAAAGGGCTGCCATGTGTGGGGAGCTTGAGGCTATAGTTGCCCTTGGCCAATGTTACCTTCAGCTGCCACATCACATTCTACCAGAGATCGAATTAGAGGTGCTTTCTTTTCCTAATCATCTTGTTTTGATGGCCATGCTTATACTTCCTCTGTCATGTCTGTGTTCTTTCATCTCAGGCATCTGAGGAAAACAGCAAGAAGGGTTTCCGCTTTCTGCTGAAGGCCGCTGAGGCAGGAGACCGGCCGAGTATGATTCTAGTAGCACGAGCATTCGACACTGGTTTGAACCTCCCTTCTGACAGGCGAGAAACGCATTGATCAGTTTTTTGTCTTTTTGGACCAAGATGTGTTTAGGGCTGAAACTTTAATTTTGGACTTTTAAAATGCAGGGTTATAGACTGGAAACACGCCATGCACTGGTATGACTTTGCCCTTAAGATGACAGACTACGACGAGGGGGGAGAGTTTGATGGGATAAAAGATGAGCCGCGCTACCTTCTGTTGGCACGATTGGCTGAGATGTACCAGGAGGGAGGGCACAACTTGGATGCAGACCCCCAAAGAGCAGGTGAGTGTATATCATGCTCAGGGACACCTTTAGATAACCAGAGACCTGTGGGCTACAGCATTAAGCCCAAAGTATACGTCACTTTGTACGCGTACGCGAGGGTCAGTGTAAAGTGCACGTGACGCGAATTTTGTCATCAGAACAGTATGCGCGTACTGTACACGCACCACCCGATTATTGTAACTGTGCATACTTTTTACGCGCAGGTTGCACATGTGCATTGAATTTGTTTTGCACTAATCAGTTGTTCCACAAGGTGGCAACACTGTCCTGGGCCATTGTGGAAAAGTAGAAAAAGAAACTAAAGAGGCTGAACAGCAACATCAAAATAGCAGAGACTGCAACAACAACAGATGCTCGGATTCACAAGCGCTTGTGAGTGAGAGGGTATGAGACAGTTCAGCTTTGGTTTAAAAGAGTTCAAAAATATTTGTTATTGGTCATAACTTAACAGGGAAAAATAGAGCAGACATTGAGCATGGATGAAGTTTTCTAAAGCGCATGTGTGGACCGCCCGCGTTCGCGCACAACATTAAATGAAGTATACTACGTGTTCGGCTGTATGCATATGCTAGCGTACGCATACCCCCACCAGCCCGAATGAAAATATCACTAGGCATTGTATCATGTAGTCATTACATACAGATTTTAATTAATGCATATGTATGAATAAATTCAAGTGACATTACTTTAGAAACTTATCGGCATTGTTTTTCTATTTGAAAAGTCCATGATAACATCAGTAAAATCCAATTTTGGCTAGACTTTAGTTTTTGTTTGTATGTTTGTTTTTAACCAAGGCCAGTTTTGAGAAACATTTGAGAATTTGTGTCGAAATATCCTGTTCACCCCACCACTTGCAATAGCATCTATGAATGTGCAATAGGATATATCAGCTGTAACCACTGTGACAGTGACTAAAATAAAACGGTCTTATTACATTTGAAACGAAAAAATTTGATGCTCAATTTCATCCTCAAAATTAACTGACAGCAGCTTTAATACCGGAGTGAGAGCAGAGTATTTAAGTTGCGCGCAGACCACAAAACTCATTGAAACCGCTCCGATGGAAGACAGTATTGGACCTTCAGATGGCACAGTTTCTATCCATGCCATTGTAAGTTATCAAACCCGCATTCTCACACTGTATGACATTACATGACATTATACACTGTATGACATAACTAGTTGTGCTGTCAGGTTCCGTTCACACCGCAGGGCTTCACCGAAAATGCAGTTGTTAGGCCTAAAAATTTACGGGTGTGAGTTTAGTTATAGAATGCTGTTTTTGATATGCAAAAAAAAATATTTAAAAATTTAATTTGTTGTGCAGCCAGTAGGCCCCTGGGCTTCATCTCATAGAAGCCTGTGCATTAATACGCCCCTGCTCATGCTCTAAAGCACAGTCATTCTTCTGCAGAACTTAAGATTTAACATTGGAAAGTGTTACAACAATACAATATAATGTTAAGATCGTGCCGATATACTGCTGACCAAAAATATTAGATCGAGTCTCCATGCCAGGATTATTGGATGCAGTGTCTTTACCAGATCCCGTCAGAGGACATCCATTTTGTCTGGTATTCAAAACTGTCTTATCAGCCTGAGAGTTTGACAGAGGAAGCTGTGAAATAGCAGGGAGCAGGAGACGAAGTGATGCTTTAAAATGAGTGGGGTTTATTGAATAATTTAAGTTGCGCATGTTTTAATGCTTTGAATTCACCCTGTACTTTATCTGCCCAGCACAAATCAGTAAGTGTTATTATACCAAAGCAAAAGCAATGGAAAGTTAATGCTTCATAACATTGTCCTGTGACTTTTAAAATAATTAGTATAATAAAAACTTAAAAGAAAAAATAAAACAGCGCAGATGTACAGTATGGTCGTTTTCTTGAAATGACACACACAAGTTACTATAGGGATACTTAGCTCCTTTACAATATCATATAATTAAAATGGGCAGTTTTGCTTTCTAAATGTGTCCTGAATTTGTTGTAACATTTTAAATTGGAATTGTATGCATGTGTGAGTTATGATGTCTTTAAATTTTGTAGGTGATCTTTTCACTGAGGCTGCTGATGCAGCTATGGAGGCCATGAAGGGCAGACTGGCCAATCAGTACTACATGAAAGCAGAGGAAGCATGGTCTATGATGGAAGAATAAAAGTGCTGGTGTGCAAAAAAAGCATGAAAACGGTTCCTATTGTGCACCCAGCCCCTGTTTACATGCTGTTTTCAATGCCTTATGTTTTCCTTGGGTCCCTTTGACTTAAGAGAAATAATGTTGATATTAGATCAGTTTTCTAATGAATGTGACAAGGGCATATGCTGATTGCAGATCAAAAATATACTGAGGTGCTAAATACACATACTCTCCTGGTTAATTTTTCTTTAAGAACAGTTGCACAGTGTCTGCAGCCTGTTCAGGTTGCTTCATGGGAATACGTGCATTACCTGTCAATAATTTCTTTCTCTTGTTTCTGAAAAGGACAACTGGTTGTTTCTTTAATAAACATGTTGTGACTGTTAAAAATGGTATCACCGATGATTGAACTTACTTCAGTAAAATTAATTTGCTAGTATTGCTAGATCTGATGTCTAAGAACATTAAGCATCATTAGCTATTGCTGTGAGTTTGAACATGTTTTGTGTAGACTGTCAAAAACCTTTCATAATTCACCATGATCAAGGAGTGCAGAAGTGAGTGTGATCATTTTTGATGGTTGTTTTTCAAATGAGAACAAGATTACAAAGAAACAAACAATAAAATCATTAAAAAAAATTAAGTCTCATTACACATTATGCTTGTTTAGCCAGAAATGTGATATGTGGTTTTTAAGTTCATACCAAGACGCCATTGCACATAAATTAATGCTAAGAAACAAATTATATAAGATGGCATTTCAGGCATGGCAAGGATATCCAGTGGCTTTATGCTTAATAGTGTTGTGATATTTCATTCCAAAAAAAAATTATGGCTACAACAATAATCAATAGATTGATCAATATGATGATTGTTTTAATATTGGATGTCTTAATACAGACTGTGAGTCCTAGGTGCTTTCCAATTGGCAAGTAGGGTGCTTTCCATTGGTCAGCGATGAACTTGAGTAAACCAGTGACCTTTGGGTGACTTCCAAGAAGGACACCTGCATCCAGTGGGACGGGAGAGAGAAAAATTATTAGGAAAATGGTTCAAACTAGCAGGATTCCACTATTAGAAAGTATACCAGGAAAAGTAAAAAAATGTATGGTAGCAAACCAGAGGAGCGATATCAACAGAACTGTGATACCATTGGTCAATAGCTGATAAGAATAAGGTATAAAAGCTGATGCCTGGACAGAACAGATTCTGATCATCTCTGCTTTATTGCTGTGTTCAATAAAGTCTTATTTTGAGATCTGGAACTTCATTGACAAATTTGAGAAGACCATTGTTTGTTCCATGACAATAGCAGAAAATTAAACACTGAAATAATTACAGTAATTTAAGTGTATGATCAAATATAAATTATGATAACATACAGACAGTTGGATATTGTCACAAAATAAACCACTTTAGGATTGTATAAGATTTATTTTAGAATAATGCCAGCATAATATGTGCAACATAGTGTTATTTTTTAGATGGTTATATCAGTATTCATTCATTGCCTCTTTTTTTATTTCAGATACAGGGGCAAAAGAAGTTAGAAACATCAAGTTAGATATTTTTTTCTTCAGTTTTCTTCTGTTTACAAATCTGAAGGCGGCGTATTAGATCAATAAAGGTAAATATCTTATGACTATGCATTACAGAGACTAGGACTTTGTAAAGTTCTGCCCCAAGAATTAATGTTGGAGTGAAATTAGGTACAGAGTCAATTACAAACTATTAGCCTATATCTAACTGTACATTAAAAAAAAAAGCCTTTTACCTTACCATATAACGCCTTATCCCTATATAGGTTTAGGTATAATATTGCTAATTACAATAGGATCAATACTGATGCTGCCTTTTCTGTATATTTTGAATTCATGTAATGTATTATGTTAATTTATCCATGTTTATATTCTTTACTGTACAGGTAAGTAATTTATTTGATATAAATTTGTATTATATATTTTACTCTTGCTGTACACAACAATATTGGGTTTGTTACTGTAAATTATACAATAATTAAAAATAAATTAAGGGAAACTACCTAAGTACTGTATTAGAATATACACTACAATAAGGCATTTTCAATAAGACACTTTAAGTGATTTTGTGTGATCACTTTTATTGTGCGCATAAACAGTTTTACTAGTTCCTTCTTTGCAATCATGCTTCACTGCTTCCGCCGTCTTATCAGGCTAGGGCGGGTCGTATCTAGGTTAAAAGAGCAATTGCACATTTAACGTGATTTAATTGGCCACCTTTTCTGTCGCGTTACGTCAACACAAGATCCTATTGGCTATGAAAAGTAGCAAGTATTACTACTGGCCAACCAGAAGCCTTCGCGCGGAAATTTTGAATAGTTTTCAAACATTGGTAGTTATCCGTCTTATATCCCTCCGCAGATTGACAAAGAAAGTAGTCCTTCATTTTTGTAATGCATTACACGCTAAATCAACCTTTGAACAAGGCTCCAATTAGCTAGCTCCATCCATTATGCGATTTTATATTATATTTGAGCAAATAACTGGTAGTTGTTTTTTTTTTTTTGCGGAGGGATATATGCCGTCAGTCAAGACGGAAAGACGCGCTGCTTGTGTCGATGGACCCAGTGTGCTGATGTTTGGAAGTAGTAACGTTAGTTTGAGTTAGTAACGGCAGGAGCGACCGGGACAGTAATCTTAATGCTGGATTAAGCTGGTTTTTAAAAGCCAGGGTTTGACATCGATGGAATATATTTTATAGTTTTGATATAACGTTACACAATCTCAGGTAAATCCTCGGTTATTTTCATTTCAAGGATACAAAGGAACTGCGCAAACATTATTGACACACTATGCTATCGACAGATACGTAACTTAGTTACAATTAAAACAAATCGCTAACATTATTTTCAGTGAGTGTGGTCACAAATATTGTTGGCAATATTTGAGTCCGCTCGGTCACTAAAACAAGTAAATGTGGATTTAACCTGAGCTTTTTGCCTGTTACGTAGTGTTTTAAATGCCTTTGGCCATGTGCTGATCGCGTGTCTGTGAATGTGAAATATATGTTGAAATTATGCATTAATGCAGAATATTAAGACATTGTTCTTTCTATAGTATATTGTATTTAACATCAAGGATGATATTCGAGTTAGATTTCAAAGAAAAGTTACAGTAAAATATTGCATTTACGTCGATGAAAATTCACACCATTCACGAGGTTCTTTTTTTTTGTCTTTTGTGTTTGATAAACAAGGTAAGTTGTTTTGAAATGCCTTTGTTTGGGAAGATAGTGGTGATCAAGAGAAATGGAGGAGATGGCACTGAATTCCCCCTCACAGCATCTTGTCTGTTCGGAAGGTCAGTAACACTTTTTATAATCATGGCTTACATGGCTGTTTAGGTTTTAACTTAAAATACTGCCAAGTAGATACAGTGAGGTGCATGAAAAACAAATAAACTGTATATGACTACTACTGTAGCACATACACACAATCACTGCAAGTCAAATTGAAGTGCACCTGCTTAAAATCTTTAACATTTGGTTACAAGTATCTTCTTAATTGCAATTGATAAAGAACTGTAAATGTTTGGGACATGCGCTGTTCTGCTCGTTTGATGCCAGGCGGGCTTTTCATTGATGTCCAAATTTGACGCAGGCAACCACTCTAGCCAATCAGAATGCGTTACTCTAAATGATTTGCATTCATGCTCATTGTAGCGATTCGGATTATAACTTCTATATCTGTTTATTAAAATTATAGTTATGTTATGCAAAATGTCCGTTGTCTCAGATGTTGCCAATGGTGGCTGGTTGAGAAAATTGTCTTACTATAAGTATTTTTCAATGCATATTTGTGACAAACAGGCGATTTTACAGCACCAGATATCAATGAAACGTACACAACAATTGTTAATGTAATTTAAACACTTAAAAAGATATTAAAGGACAATAAAGTGTTAAGACTCCTATCAGTGAAACTACATCTATCATAAAATCGTAAAGTTTTTTTATTTATTAAAGGGGTCATATGATGCTGCTAAAAAGAACATTATTTTGTGTATTTGGTGTAATGAAATGTTTATGCGGTTTAAAGTTCAAAAAACACATTATTTTCCACATACTGTACATTATTGTTTCTCCTCTATCTATCGCCTTTTTGAAACGCGTCGATTTTTACAAAACTCATCGGTCTGAAAAAGCGAGGTATGCTGTGATTGGCCAGCTATCCATGTAGACATGTGGGGGCGTGTTAGAATGAGCCGTTTTAGGTAGGCGTGGTTAACTCTTAACTTTTATAAAGAATATCTCTTTGGTTTTGAGACTTTAGTGTTTGCAACTTTACAGATCTTCTTTATGCACCAAGAGCTTGTAACACTCCAAAGAGAAAGGAAAAATTGAAATCGCATCATATGACCCCTTTAAATATTCATTTTGACATCACAACTTTCAGCCAACCTGAAGTAATGTTTAAACATTTTGTCTGTTGATGTGAGTGAACGAGTGAATGGTGACATTAAATATGCATGTTTTAGTGTGTACAATTTAACAAGGAAATCTTGAACAACCAATTATTAATGTACTCTTGACTGATTAATGTTGTATATTTAAGCAATGTGTGGCGAAACTAGAATGACCCAATAAATGTGAGAGAAATTCATGTCTTTGATGTCTTACACCAAGTATCATGTTTCATATTCACCAGTAAGGCAAATGGGCATAGGAGTTTTAATGTGGACTCTTTTTACTGCTCTAGGAAGCTAGACTGTGATATTCGGATTCAGCTGCCACAGGTGTCTAAAGAGCATTGTAAAATTGAGCTGAATGAGAACAAGGAGGTAATTATATTGTTTTATTAAACTAAGTTTCAATTTGTCTTGTTTTCTTTTTCTTTCCACAAATAAACACACGACATGCTATTCATATATTGACTTTTCTCTCTTGTTTAAGCTAATTTTGACCAATTTGAGCTCCGTGAACCCCACACGTATTAACGGACAAGTTCTTAATCAATCAGAACGTTTAAAGCATGGTGATGTCATCACAGTCATTGATCGTTCTTTCAGGTGAGTCAGATGTTTGCTATAATTTTAATGCTGGAAAAAAATCTGTCTTGGACAATCCTTGTTTGGTAGAATTTGTTTTATGTGGTTTATTCTTGTCAAAATGTCAGGTTTGAGTACCCACCTCCTAAAACACCGAAGAAGAAGACGCTGTCCACACCTGGAAACGACAAAGCACTCCAGGTGTGTACTTTATGCGAGTCTTGCGAGACAGATGATGGGTATTTTTTGTTCATTTATCATTTTTCTTTGTTGAATTTTGGTTCTTTTTTACCTGTAGGCTTTGCAAGAGCAGCAGGAAAAGGGCACACCTGTTCCTGTGGACAAGAGCAAGTCAGAGCATTCGTTTGGTTAGTGATCATGAGATTTGAGGCTTTATTCTTTGTTTCTGTTATATTAGTAGTAGTAGTCAGGGCTTGACGCTTACCTTTTTCCCAAGGAGCACATGTGCTCCTAAGTTGAACAATTTAGGAGCGCATTAAAAAAATGTAGGGGCGCAATGCAAATTTTTCAAATGATGTGTTTTAGCTTAATAAGGGGGTGTAAGGAGACATTTACCTGCACAATTATTAAATTTATAAGAATACAGAAAGTACACAAGGTTTTTAAATAATTTAGCTTCAGAGTATTTAATAGGCTAATTATGTAATTATTTATAGTCCTATTTAATTGTATCTACATTAGGAATGTGACGGTATCAAATTTTCACAATAGTCGTTGAAGCTTTTGTCACAGTATGTGTTTTGTTTTGTTTTTTTATCACAATATATAATTACTAAGTGAAAAAAGTGTTGTCCTCCTAACAGGTTAAATAACTTTATTAAAGATCTTTTACTAAAGAGAGAATTTATTTAAAAAAAAAATACACAAAAATATAAAGTAAACAGGTGTTTCAAGATTAGAGTGCAAAAGATTAAGTTCAAATGAAAGAAAAATACACTGTGTCCTAACTACACGCGATGCGACAATTTAAATTAAATCGTTGCCTTTTTCAAGTTCAGTAATCATATGAGGCTGTATCGCTATTTTTTTCATAAATTGAAGAAACGTATTAATTTGTTATAGGCTACTGTGTAAGTTAGGCTGTTTTGTATTTTGTAATTGTATTCGCACTTATGCTCCTAGATACATTTTCCAGTTTGTACATATCTATTTTTAGTCGCAAATGCGAGTGAAATGCTCGCACTGTCGAGCCCTGGTAGTAGTAGTAGTAGAATAATAGTAATAATAATAATAATTATTTTTAAAATATGATTTAATATCAATGATTTTCATGTGTACTGTATTTACAGACACTTGTTTAAAAGATGGGTCAAATTTGCCACCATCTGTGGAACAAACTGTTGAGAATGAACCAGAAGGCGGCAAACTTAAAACAGACAGTATGTCACCTTTTTGTGAGCTGTACCAAATGGTCAAACAGGACCTTGCTGCAAAATCACCATGGAAGTCGGAGCTACCAAAAACACCTCTTGCAAGACCTCAGGTTGGTCACGAGAAAGTTCTTGCTGCAGATGTTAAAAGTAGTCAGATACAGGTCCCAACCCCATCTACCAAGAAGCAAAGATCCTCAAAATCCAATTCTGAAGATACGACTGTACCAGCTCAGAGCTCATTGAATGCAAATGTGGAGGAAAAACCCAATGACGATATGCCATCTGTAGGGTCCAGTACCCCCTCATTGATGGAGAAAGGTATAACTCCTTTCTCCCAGAAGAAGAGAACACCCTTGAAAACACCTCAGAAGTTCAGTGCTGGTGAGGTAGTCCAGCAGATTCTCTTAGAGCCACAGCCTGAAGAGAAAACTCCTAAATCGCCAAAAGGAAGGAGAAGTAGTGGATCACAGAATCAGAGCCTTGCTCATCAAATGCCTACAGTCCAGCCTCAGACTCCAGGCTCGGAGGATAAGAACACTGAAGTGAAAATGTCACCAAGAACATCTCCAAGAGCAAATGCTGGCAAAAGGTTTCAAGTCCAAGATGCTCTGCCTAAAATTACGGCTACCACATCAGCTTCTAAGAAGCAAGGTGAGATGGCTTGTTTTTCTCCTTATGAATGAATTTGTAACACATTAGAAGTGTCTGCATTCTGAATCCACCATTTGTCATTTTGAAAAATGTTGCAAATATGTGTGCCTATTTAAGTCTTATTCATCATACTTTTGTTTTGTTCTACAGATGAGCTATGTGACGGTAATGAATCTCACAATGAAGTAACCATTCCAAAAGCAAAGAAAAAGCGAGTGTCCTTTGGTGGTCTGTTAAGCCCCGAGCTTTTTGACAAACGCCTGCCTCCAAATTCTCCCCTTTGCCGTGGGGCAACCCCACGACACAGTTTGGGTCTTTCCCAAAAACCCCAATCTCTTCTACGACGAGCATCTGCCATTGGTCTTTTGGTAATGCATAAAACAGCTTTTTTTAGGACTATTAAATCTTTGAAACTTCTGAAGGCTTTTAATCCAGTTTTTCCCCTTCATTTTTTTAGGCTCTTCGACTTGAAGAAACCTTTCCAGAGGCGCAAAAACGTTCTCCAAAGAGAGCTTTACCCAAACGGACAGCATCTCCAGCAAAGACTCCATCACCTGGTAAAAGGTCACCGAGTATCAAGGCTAAAACTCCATCACCTAAACCTCAAAAGTCACCATCTGCTTCAACCAAGGCACCAACATCATCCTCTACTCCTGCTACACCCAGGACACCTGCATCTGCTAAGAGAGCTTCAACTTCAGCGATTGAGGCTGTGGGTGACATGTCTTTAACTAAGACACCTAGGGTGCAGGGGCGGTTTTCAATCTCTCGTATCAGTACTCCATCACCTGTCCAGGACCAGGGGGATGAGCCTGAAACACAGTCAACCATTGTAGAAGACGTGCCCCAGAAATGTGTAACACCAAAGGTACCTTTAAGGAGAAAGAGCATGAAGTCTTCTGCAAGTAAAACACCCATAAGTGCAATTAAAAGTGCACTTGATGTCATGCGTTCAAGACGCAGTGGAGCATCACGGGCTAATCTAAAAGGTGAAACATTTAAACTGGTTATGCCAATGCTTTCCTGTTTATGATACTAAATCTTTCATCAGCTTAAATATTTATTTACATTTTTTGTTTGTTTCTTTAAGTGTTGACCTCTTGGGCTGATATTGTGAAGTTTGGTCAGACCAAACCTCAAACGGAAGTTACAACTAAGAAAAAAACTACGAAGAGCAGTATAGTGAAGAAAACTGCAGTGCCAAAACCCAAGGTAAAATACAAAATATTATCAGTCTCGAAATAAAGGTTTTTGTTCTGATTAATTGTTCAAATTTCTGTTAATGGTTTTATTCAATGAATGGCTCATTAATTTGTGGCTTTATTACAAACAGTGTTTAACTGTTGCTTACCTATACAGACACCTGCACGGAGGCTGAAAGATGTTGTCAGCACTGGGCATGCAGCATCTCCAGTTACCATTGTTGTTGGCAAAGCCCATATGAGGACTAACCAGTCTGTTGGTGCTGCTCCTAAAATAGTGCCAAACATAGCACTATTCAAGAAGGACATGAAAATGGATGAGGACTTGACAGGTTTGTTCAATGTTGAAGAAAACAATGTATGCAATTAATGTTTGATGAAATTGTTAGTTCAAGTTCTATGATTTATGTGTAATGTTAGGTGTTGCAGAGATTTTCAAAACACCAGCCAACACCAGGTCTAAGAATAGAGTTCCTGTGCATAATGAATGTCCAGAGATTCCTCTGGATGAGATTTCAGTGATGAAAACACCAGAAGAATCAGGTAAATGTTTCAGATTTGTGTCGCAAGTGATCTACAGTGTATTGTTTTGATATAACTGTGATTTCATGCCGTTGTTTTTCATTTCCCCACATAGGTGAAATGATGGTGTCACCATTAAGTGTGGTCTCCACTGCCAAACGTGGTTGCTACAATGAAGCAGTGACACAACGACTTCTGGACAACCAGGATGGTAGTTTGTTGGAAGACGAAGGTCTTTCTCAGCTCCCTGACAACTCAAATGAGGCAAGTTGCCATGACATCATTCCAGATGTAGAGACACCTTCTGATGTACAAACGGAGGAAGAGGAGGCTGCACCTGAAGCAGTAGTCAAAACCCCAAAACAGAAAGCAGCACCATCCTTGTGCCTCACTGGAGTCAAGCGACTCATGAAGACACCCAAACAGAAGGCCGAACCAATTGAGGACTTAAGAGGAAAGCTGCTCAAGACCCCCAAGGAATGTAAACCTTCCCAGGATGAAAGTCTAGAAGGTGTTAAGGAACTCCTAAAGACTCCCAAATACAGGGGAGCTCCAGTAGAAGACATGGTTGGAGTGAAAAGAGTGATGCAGACCCCAAAATTGAAGAGCAATCCTGTACTCTGCGCAGCTGGTCTTCAGAGGCTTATGAGAACACCCAAAGAAAAGGCTGAGCAACATGAAGACCTGACTGGTGTGAAAGAACTGATGAAGACCCCTAAACACAAAGGAGAACCAGTTGAAGATCAAATGGGTGAACAAAGGCTGATGCAGACTCTCAAAGAGAAAGTTGAACCTGTAGAAGACTTCTCTGGATTGAAGCAGGTAATGCAGACTCCCAAGCAAAAAGGAGATCCTGTCAGCACTCAGTTTGGAATCAGTGACCTGAGAAAGACCCCTCGACTTAAAGAAGCAATGGCACAGGATTCAACTGGGCTTAAAGAACTTGAACCAGAGAATAGCTCTTCCCTGACAACAGAAAGCAGATTGACTGAGCCTACTGAGGTAAATGGCAAGGTTACCCCATTAAACACTCACACCATGTTTTCTCAGTAGATAATTTAGCTGACAATGAAAGTTTTGTCATGTTGCTTACTTGCATTGTAGATTAGTAAAGCTTCTTTGGATAGATGCTTTACTTACACACTAAACATTCCGTAATGGTTGACTTCATTCTTTGTTTTAAAAGTAATTGGGAGTTGTTTTTATTTCCTTAAAATTTAATAAAACCTTGTATTTTTCATCTTTAGATTCAAGAACCAGTGGAAAGTGGCTCTGGATTCATGCCAGTTGAAGGTGAGTTAAATCTGCGTAATGCACATTTGTTCTCATCTGTTTTGTTGTTCTTAGTCCTAAAATTTGGGAAATTAGGAGTTTATGATAGTTAACTACTTGGATTACTAAATGAAGTTGTCTTGATTTGTAGGTTTGGATGAGGAATGTGACAAAGAAAATGTCTGTCCATTTAAAACCATGGAGACTGAAGTTGTAAAATCTGTGGATCTTCAGAACACAGCTAAAGCTGTTGAATCTAATCAGAGTGATCAAGAGGTTGAGACTGTAATTCCCCAGGAAAGACACCCTGACCAGAATGAAGAGTCAGTTTCAGTTGAAGCTATTGATGTCTTTTCTACTGGGGCAGATGAGAAAACCCAGGAGCAGTCTGAAGAAACTGTATGCGCATCTGACAATACCAACGCAACAGTTGAAGCTACCGCAACTTCATCCACTGCTGAGCAAGAGGGGCTAATCAAGTCTCCACCTGCCAACAAAATTCAGTGTGGCAGTCGAGGAAGAGCAGCACAGAAATCCAAAAATGAAATGGCCAAAGCACCTGCTGTGTTGTCATTAATTGAAGAGGAAAATATGAGTAGTCCAATTCCTGCTAGCCCTACCAGGGGAAGGAGAGGCAAGAAACTTCTTGAAGTTCCAGAAATAGCTGCCAGCCCAGTCAGAAAATCAGCCCGTGGTAGAGTTCCCAAGCACAGCTTTGTGGAAGAAGAGGCAAAGAATACGGAGGCTTCCCAAGTACTTGTAGAGTCCATAAATACTGAGATACCTGACAGCCTTCCTGTCGTTACCAAAACCAGGAAAGGAAGGAAAACTAAACAAGATTATGCTGATGCTGTAGTTGTGCCCACTGTTGATGCAAATGCTGTTGACCCACAGTGTCCTGATGCCAATGAAGAGCAGGTCCAAGCCCCTGTTGTGAAACCTGGGAGAAGAAAGAAGATGGAAAAAATAGAAAGCCAAACTTCAGAAGAACTTGAACAGAAAACAACTGAAATTGTTTGTGAGGAAAATGCTGTTGCACCAGAGGATGTCAAGTTGCAGACTTCACTAGGTACTGAAACTGTCTCTGCAACTAGAGCTAGGAGGGCTAGGCCAGCAAAGAAGGAACACTTGAAAACCGAGCCAACCCCTGCTTTGGAAAGCGAAATTACAAGCACTCATGTTGTTGTAGTGGCTGAGAAGCCACTGACATCTGTAGCAAAGTCAGGGCGTGGAAGGAAAGGTATAAAAGAAACTGTCAAGGACCAACCCTTGGATGATGTTGATGTCACTGTTGTTTCCAAAGCTGTGTCAGAGGCAGATGTTGCCCACAGAGAGGATCCTCAAACACTTGTGGTCAAGTCTGGCAGAGGAAGAAAGGCTAAACAGCAGAAACCACAAATGGCTGAAGAGGTTGTTGACCAGCCTGCTATAGATACCTGCACACGTTTACCTGTGACTGAAGAACACACTGAAACAGCGGTAAAATCTGTGAGGGGGAATAGGAAGGCAAAGCAGTCAAAGGTGACGGTTTCAGTTGAGGAGAACATTGTCAGCCCAGTTGAACAAGCAGAGACCCATGTTGTGAAATCTGGTCGAAAAAGGGCCGTTATTGCAAAGGAACCTGAAATGGTTGCAGATGTTTCTGTCAAAAGAGGTAGCCGTGCTGTTGCAGACCCTGCACCACCAGTTGCTGTGATATCTAGCCGTGCACGTAAAGCAGTTGCCAAGGCAGAGTCTGAGGTTACCGAGGATGTGGCTTCATCAGAAGAGCCTGTTAAACATACCAGGAGAACAGCAAAAGCACCTGAATCAAAGAAAGAAGAAAATACCATGACACAAGGAGATTCTGAATTTGTTGCTGTTGAGAATACAACAGTTGTTGCACTGGAGAAAGTGGAAAGAGGAAGCCGTGGCAAAAAACAGAAGGATTCAACTAAGGACATCTCTAAAAACCCAATCAAAAAATCTGCTACAGTTGAGGAAGCTAATGAAATTAAACCCTCAAAAACTGTTAACTGGACCCCAGATTTGGTCATCTGTAAAGATATTGAAACTTCTACAAATGTAAAAGAACCACAGCTGAATAAATCCAAAAGATTAGGCAAATTACCAGCTGAGACAACCTCCACAGAATCAAATCAATCAGCTGATCTGCCACCCAGAGGCCGCAGAGGGAGGGGAGCGAAAAAAGAAGAACCTCCCGTTGAAGACTCTCAAGAAGCAGCTCAGGTACATGTCAAGCCATTGAGGAGAGGAAAGGCAGTGGCTCCCTCTGCGCCCAAATCAGAGCCCACTGATAGCAAGACAACAACTCCCCTCAAAAGGAAAAGGAATGAGGTGATTGAGGTAACGGATGAGTCTGTAAATAAGGAACCTTTGCCAAAGAGAAGAGGCAGAGTAGCCAACAGCGCTGAAGTTGCAGCAGAGGTCTCCAGCAAAGAGAAAACATTTGAAGCTGAACCAGAAAAGGCTGAGCCTACTCCCAAGAAAACTGGTAATAGAGCTGCAAGCGGACAGAAAAGGACAGCCCAGGAACCAGATCCAGCACCTGCCAAGGCTCAAGAGTCTGTTTTAGGTAAGCATACTGTAAATGAATTCCTGAATGGTTCAAGAACTTTACATTGGGGTTTAGTAAGAAGTGGGTGTTCAATGAACCTGTGCAACATGGGACTATAAAGTAATTTGTTTAGGATTGTGGATAAGGTTCTTTTCAGATGTAGCCATATCGTTCAGTGAATTTGTCACATCAGTCTTGCTGGTAATAGCCTTCAAATAATGTACTAAACATTTTGCTGCTGTGAGCTCACATGGTTTGGAGATGATTAATGCAATAATGTGGTGCCACAAAAGCTAATGGGCTTGATAAGTGCCTTGGCTGTATACAGTTTAGACCTGTGTTTTATGTTCATGAATGTGTGATAATGATTAGATTTTCTGTTTTGTGTTTGTGTTCATGCTGTGCTGTACTATTCACCTGTTGAGAGTGTAATGGTAACGTTTTGTGTTCACACAGGAACCACCACTCGAAAAGGAAGGAGTGTGAAAAAAGTAGAGGAAGTAGACAACCCTACAGAGGCAGCTCCTGTCAGACGCACCAGGAGGAAGTAAAGCACTGATCTTACAGACTAGTCTTAATTATCTATTCTCTGTAATCTCTAAAAAAAGGTTTAGTTTTATATGTTTGTAATATTTCATTATGCCTTTTTCTATCTTTGTTTTTTTTTTTTCCCAGTGTAATTTTAGCTGCTTTTATCTTAGGGAAAACTGTTTGTGTGAACTTATCAGATGTGTTTGTTCTCTTAAACTCAGAGGAAAGGGGCATTGAGACATGCAGACTTGTTTTTACTTGAAGAAAATGTTTAAAGAATTTCTACTTTTGAACTTTTAACTTCGCTCAAAAACATTTATCTTCTATATTCCCTTCCTTCATGTTTTTATTTTTTTATTTTATTAAAAGAATGAAGTGAGGGGTGCAAAACGAGGCTTAATCGGTCACAACTCTTAAGCCAAAGAGTGTGTAATATGCTGTAGTAGGTAGTGTACATGTGACATGCTTGAAAGTTTTCATTAAAAAGATTTGTCACCTCATGTTTGATTGATTTATTTATTTTTTCCTAGATTTTTATTAAATCAATGTCACTTGAAGATGTTGAGACCATTTGTTGTATAGGTTGTAATGCAATGTCAATGAAGGTGTGCCAGAAAACAGCCAGTAGGTCAGTAGTACTGTACTTCATGTGTGGGGGGGAAAGCACCTGCAATGGAAGATTTATTTTTTCCTAGATTTTTATTAAATCAATCTGTCACTTGAAGATGTTGAGACCATTTGTTGTATAGGTTGTAATGCAATGTCAATGAAGGTGTGCCAGAAAACAGCCAGTAGGTCAATAGTACCATATTTCGTGTGGGGGAGGGGAGCACCTGTTACACGAAAAACTGTAAATGGTGTATATCCACTGCATTTACAGCAGTTAAATTACCATGGTATATTGTATAAAATCATGGTAATGAACACTACAATAATACCAAATGTACAACAGCATAAATGATCTCAGAAATCATGTTTTATGTTGTGTTCTGTGTACTTGGTGTTATGATGTTGATGTACAAATCTGAACAAGACAGGTAAAAGATCAATTCTAAGATGGCCCAAAAAGTTTTTTGTCCTTGCTGCTCTGGACAGTAAGAGAGCAAACCTATGACATTAAATGAGGTTTACAACAGTCATCTACAAAACAAAGCTGTCAATGGAAGATAATAAAATAATTTAATAATCTATACATCCTCTTCATAATCATATTAAAGGCAGGGTATGTGATTTTTCAAAAACACTTTAGAAAACTGATTCGGGCTGAATAGCAAAACAAACTTGTAGCCAATCAGCAATAAGGGGCGTGTCTCGTGATGTGGAGGAGAGAGCTTTCAGTGCATGGGACAAACATTAGCCGAGCGACAGAAAGATAGAGATGGCGGATAAAAAACGTCTGCGGAACGATAAGGCAAGTAGTAGGACCCGTGTAAATATCGGATCAGCTTTCCAGCGCTGGAGAGAACTCAAGGAGCGGAGGCCTGCGATCGGACGCCGAGGTTGCTTTGTTTCTTCTCAATAGGTGAGTAACACCGTGTCTACAACAGCTAAAGTCTGCCTACACTGGACGCGATCAAACGACCGTTGGTTTGGAATTTTCATTTTTGGGTGAACTATCCCCTTAGCTAAGGTTTTAAATATGACTAGTACTTTTCCCCAATGTGGTATTAGTAGTTACTACAAGTAGTTAACAAAAGTACCTCAATATTTCTTCTACCAATTACTTTGTCATAGCTCTAAACAATTTATCTTTTCCTTCTTTCCCTAAATCCGACCAGACCCCTGTGCTGCAGGATAAAGTGGAATGTGCCAGCGCTGGACAGGTTTTTTAACAGTTTTCGGCTGAGCAGGGAGGCCCTGACAGAGCTGCTGGATTTCTGAGAAGAGAATGTCAACGGTGATGGGGTGCAACAATCCAGACCCTGGTGTTTCTCGTCTGTCTGCCAGTGGTACATCATACAGAGTGGTCTTCAGAGTGTTTAACATGCCTTGTTCCACTGTCTCTGAGTCGCTGAGGAGGTGGTGGCCATTCACCAAGAGATTCACCTCCTGAAGACCCCAGAACACATGGCGGCAGGGCTGGGCTCAAAACTGATGTTAAACCTAAGCTATGTTGTAAATAGTTGTAAAAAGTACTTTCAGTAATGTATAGATCCATTTGTTTTAATGTGTAAAAAATGTATTTACAGGACATAAAAATAAATGTATAGAAGAATGATTTGTAAGCTGCATTTAAAAAATGAACAATGTACATATCAATTACTTCCCTTTTATTTACACATGTGAATATGCATAACAAAAAATACAAAATGTACAGAAAGTACTCAGGCTCATTTACAAATAAATTACATTACAAAAATTAATAACGTATACAACTTACCATTTTGTTTTTAATTTACATCACAAAAATAAAACTACAGAAATTAGGCAATGTTTCATTGACAATGTGACATAAAAAAGATATTGAAAAATTTTATTGTACCCATTTTTTCCAACGTATGAAAAATATTAAGACAGTGGTGCAATCTTTGAAAATATGTACAACATATTTAAACATATGTAAAAATTGGTGCTACATTAAAATATGACAGCAGGACATGCATACAAAATACTGAAGTGCACAAGTTTGGTTAAAACGTGTAGACATATCTTGCATGACAGCACTACAAAAACACAACAAAGGCTGAATTGGGACAGCTTACGTCGTGACGTGACGCAATCGCACTTCAAATGCGCACTTCGGAGTCAACGCACTTCAGTTTGGGACAGCCTTCATCGCGCCGCTGTGATGAAATCGCACTTCAAATGTGCACTTCGGAGTCAGTGCACTTCACATTGGGACACAGCTCTTATGTAAAAAAAAAAAGTCATGCCTATGACCCTGGAGGCAGAGCCAATGTTGCCACTTAGCAATTTTGTTACTAGATTTAGCAACTTTTCAGTCTACCCTAGCAACTTTTTTTTTTTCAAAAAGCACCTAGCAACAAATTTAGCTATTTTTTAATACACCAAACACACAAAATAATGTTCTTTTTAGCAAAATTTAACAGACTATCCAAATTTTAATAAAACAATAGGCTGATACCTTTAGAAGCATGGATGTGTCTGTCACTTTAAAGGTGTGGTTCACACAAAAATAAAAAATAAAGTCATAATTTACCCAGGTTGCTCTAAACCTGCATAAAGTTCTTTCTTCTATTGAACACAAAAGAAGATACCTTGAAGAATGTGTCTCAACTAAACAGCTGCTGGTTGTAACTTCCATAGTAAGGTAAAACAAAAAATACTATCAGAGTCACTTGGTTCACACAAAAATAAAAAATAAAGTCATAATTTACCCAGGTTGCTCTAAACCTGCATAAAGTTCTTTCTTCTGTTGAACACAAAAGAAGATACTTTGAAGAATGTGGGCAACTAAACAGCTGCTGGTCCTCAGTAACTTCCATAGTAGAGAAAAAATGTCATTGGGGACCAGAAAATGTTTGGTTACCCACATTCTTCAAAATGTCTTCTTTTATGTTCAACCGAAGAAAGAAATTATTACAGGTTTGGAACAACTTGTGGGTGTGTAACGATGACAACATTTTTGGGTGAACTGTCCCTTTAAGTCAGACAGTCCACCGTGAAAAACTGAAATGCTTCTCTGCAAACTGCGCGTTCATCATTAGTAACTTACTGGACAGACACATTGATAATTTTCCCCTTCAGCCCTACATCTGGAGAGTATTGTGTTCAAAGGGCAGATGTGAGCTCTAGATGTTTTAAACCGCGCAGGTTTGTTTACCGCATGCTGCGCTCGTGTGAAAAGGCTTTAACGGCGCGCACTCTGGAGACTCCATCGCTATGGAAACTAAGACGTCAAAATCACGCGCAAATTAGCTTCTCTAATACTTCTTATGAAACTGATTTCATTATAATTGCTATTAGTATTATAAACAGTGCAAAATACTTATTTGTTTATGCAAATATGTGTTGGCCTTTGTAAAATACGGGACAAATCGCGTCCCGTATTGATTTGATACGGGACGCATCATTTTACCATTAAATACGGGACGATTCCGGATTTTAAGGGACGGGTGGCAACCCTACTTGCAGCGTCTCATGGATGCGAGCTCATGCCATTCTAAAAACACTGCGCTCAAGTTAAAATTAGTTTACTCCCATCTTCTTGCATGTTTTACCTATTCCACTGCCCGCATCGCATCTTTGTCAACACAAAAGCGCATTCTGTGTGAATGGCGCTAGCGCTGGATTTCTAAAAAATAAAATCGTGGCAAAACAATAAATTCGAATTAATCGATTAAATCGGGAAAATCGCCCAGCCCTACGCATCATATGACCCCTTTAAATCTGCTAAAAATATCAGTCTGTATGTTCACTG
Organism: Sinocyclocheilus rhinocerous; assembly: GCF_001515625.1. Lineage (NCBI taxonomy): Eukaryota > Metazoa > Chordata > Actinopteri > Cypriniformes > Cyprinidae > Sinocyclocheilus > Sinocyclocheilus rhinocerous. The sequence continues at coordinate 870,132 of NW_015634483.1, forward strand.
AACTCATGGGCTTTTTTGATTGATTTTCAGAAGTGACACATTTGAAATGGTCACTCAGCACATGTGATTGAATTAGTTATGCTGTGTGTAGGAAATGGCACAAGAGGAGGAGAAGTGGGCAGCTGAGGTGGACTCTGTTGAGGGGGGCAGGGCATCCCCATCCCCCGGCATCCCCCTTAATCTACGCCTAATCTACGCCGAAATAACTAACAAAAATTATTCTTTACATAACCTCCCATTCTTTATTGTCTGAAATGTTCACTTTTATACTGGTGTAGAATTTACCCTTGCACTGCAGAAGTGGCATTAAGATGTATTTATATGCACTGTTTATGTAGATATGGGGTGGTATGTCATTTCTGAAACAATTTTCTTTAATGATTACAAACTTTCAGTTGTTGATCCTATGATCCTGTCATCTATTCTTGGAAAACTTGTGTCTGAATGTCAAAGATTGAGATGTAATGTAGGCTTTTAAATTCCATTACGGGGTGCATCTAAAAACTGATATTAAACCCCATGTTTTGTGAGTGCATGACTTGTAATTTTTAGTAAATCTCCCGTTTTTATAGAGCTGATACACATTAAATTCGTTAGAAGTAAAGAGTATTCTTTTATATCATTACTTACAGACTCTATCCTCCCCTATGACAGCACAGCTAAATATTGCAAACTGACATTTTATAATACATTTTACAATCCTCCTTTTGGACTGTAAATGTATTTATATTCAACATGTATTTATTTCCTAGATGATAAATGGACTAAGCCTACAGTCACTATGAAACACGTACTGTAATGATGTCATATAATAAAATACAATACAGTGTAGCACATACTACAATTTGAAAGTCTAGTTTTAGTTGCATATTTTTCTGTTCAGTAAGGTTTTTTTTTAATTTAATTTTTTTTTATAACTGTATTCAGCAGTGGCGAGGCCAGAAGTTTTCAAGCGAGTGGACCTTGGTGAAATATGGACCCCAGTGCCTTTGGCTTTTGGCTGAAAAAGAAAAAGGCCAAAAAATGAGCTGAAAATTTATGCCTAAATTGAAAAAAAAAAAAAGAATTTACTTGAAAATGTGATGTTATATAATAGGCTTACTGGTCATATATCACTGAAAAGGTCTCAACTAGCATAATTGTTTCAGGACATCAAACAATACTAAATATATGTGAACAGTGTTTTAGTAAATCTCCCGTTTTTATAGAGCTGATACACATTAAATTCGTTAGAAGGAAAGAGTATTCTTTTATATAATTACTTACAGACTCTATCCTCCCTTATGACAGCACAGCTAAATATTGCAAACTGACATTTTATAATACATTTTACAATCCTCCTTTTGGACTGTAAATGTATTTATATTCAACATGTATTTATTTCCTAGATGATAAATGGACTAAGCCTACAGTCACTATGAAACACGTACTGTAATGATGTCATATAATAAAATACAATACAGTGTAGCACATACTACAATTTGAAAGTCTAGTTTTAGTTGCATATTTTTCTGTTCAGTAAGGTTTTTTTTTAATTTAATTTTTTTTTATAACTGTATTCAGCAGTGGCGAGGCCAGAAGTTTTCAAGCGAGTGGACCTTGGTGAAATATGGACCCCAGTGCCTTTGGCTTTTGGCTGAAAAAGAAAAAGGCCAAAAAATGAGCTGAAAATTTATGCCTAAATTGAAAAAAAAATATGAATTTACTTGAAAATGTGATGTTATATAATAGGCTTACTGGTCATATATCACTGAAAAGGTCTCAACTAGCATAATTGTTTCAGGACATCAAACAATACTAAATATATGTGAACAGTATAGGCTATACATGCGACTTTTGGGCTGCGTTTTGGTTTGTAGCTTCACCAAACATAGATTGACAGCCCATGCATTTACCATTTGCCATAGAATAAAAGCGCACAACTGGAAGATCGACACTGATCCACTGGGGTCTTATTACTTATTCTTTACTAGAGGTGTGCGATATTGACAAAAAAATGATATCGCGATATTTTCTGGTATTTTATCAATTACGATAATTACACAATATTTTGCTGAGTGTGTTATTGTGCTGGAATCTGGCTACCGTGGACAGCTGACAGACTACACAAGCTTCTAAAGTTTTTTATATTCTTCATTCTGTGTGGTGATCAGATCACAGCAGTGATAAAAATGAATCTTTAACAATAAGTTTAAATTGAATTTTATTGTTTATGGGCATTTTTTACCTTTATAAAGCCTTTTTTTTTTTCTAGAAAAGTGTGCATCACCTTGGGTCAAATCTTTACATTTAATCAGTCAATTAGAATAATAAGACATTTGGGCTGTTAAGCAAATTAAATCAGTATTGACAAAATTAATCTTTGCAATGCAGAGAAGTTGCATTTAGATGTATTTACCCACTGTTTAATGCCGCTCAGAGGGACATGGAATGCTTTAACCTGCAGTTAAAAATGCATAAATAATGTTTTGATATTTTAAACACAAAACATTGAAAACTGATGTTTGAAATTATAAAAAAAGAAAGAAAAAATACTTTAAATGTGAAATAAAAACCGCCAGTAGGTGGCAGCAAGTCACTGTTAACAAGTGAGTCATTGCGATTGAACCGAATCATTTAAACAGTTGATTCAGAACGAAACAGCTTCATGTTGCTCAGAGACGCAAAACAGCACTGTGGCTGTGCTTGGAATTTTGAATTATTTTTGAACTGTCGTAAAAATCAATATCACATTTGTAATCATGGTGATTTTGGAGAAAAAACGGCACTCTTCGTGGGATTTTGATTAAATATATGAAATGATATAAATATATACATTTTCTGCCCCCATATCTTGCAAAACATTGAAAACTGATGTTTGAAATTATAAAAAAAGAAAGAAAAAATACTTTAAATGTGAAATAAAAACCGCCAGTAGGTGGCAGCAAGTCACTGTTAACAAGTGAGTCATTGCGATTGAACCGAATCATTTAAACAGTTGATTCAGAACGAAACAGCTTCATGTTGCTCAGAGACGCAAAACAGCACTGTGGCTGTGCTTGGAATTTTGAATTATTTTTGAACTGTCGTAAAAATCAATATCACATTTGTAATCATGGTGATTTTGGAGAAAAAACGGCACTCTTCGTGGGATTTTGATTAAATATATGAAATGATATAAATATATACATTTTCTGCCCCCATATCTTGAATTGGGTTATCATTCTTAATGCACTTTAATAGACTGAATCATGCAGTGAAAGAACGCGTACGCTATAGACGTCATCACGTAATGTATGCGTGCACTCTGTAGATGTGTTTTGTTCGTTGAACCTCTGCATCGTTAATTTACCCAACAGTAAGTTATAATAAACTAAAACATCAGCGCTAACACAAGTGAGACATGTTCTGCACTTTGCAAACCTGCTATAATACAAGAATTATATATAAAAAGTACTTGCACTAAATGTGGAACTGCCACTACATTTTAGGGCACTTTTCGCCAAAAGGTAGTTTTGTAACACATTCCATGGTAATACCACGGCATTTATTTCGTATCATGAAGTCTTATAAATACTATGATTGACTGTTATTAGGTAAAAGTTCATAAACATGGTATACACCAAAGTACGATGGTATAATCCTCTCATAACGTCACTGTACCAGTTTTTTGTAATTTGCTTAATGTACTCCCATCAATTTCATTTGGCATTCAACTCAAGTATTTCTGTTCAGGGCCAAGCCTGGAAGATCATGTTAAAGGAAAGAAACACCAACATCTCCTGCGGCTCAGAGCTCAGCGTAAAGCTCAGGAGGAGAACAGCGTGTTTGTGAGCGGCTTTAAACCAGACACGTCTCAAACCGATCTGAAGGAGTATTTCGCACAGTTTGGGCCGGTGTCAGATGTGATCATGGACAAGCAGAAGGTTCATATACTGTCTTTACCCTGTGGTCTAGTTCTCCTGTGGTAATAATTTAATCGTTGTCTTGCTTACATCTGCATTTGATGTAACATTTGCTAACCCTATGTTAACATTAACCCTGAGTTAAGTAACATTAACATAGGGTTCATTTGAGTAAAAGGAGATGTAATGTGAGATTTGTTGTTTTTTGTAGGGTGTCTATGCTATAGTTGAGTTCTCCGAGCCGCAGAACGCTCAGACAGCTCTGGCACAACTACAGCATCAGCTCAATGGACTGAAACTCCATGTCAAGCCCAGAGAGAGGAAATAGTTTAAACTGGCCAGCAGGGGGAAACAAGACTCCAAAACCCCCCAGATCAGCCTGGACAAACTCAACTACGAGCTCTGCAAGACTTCATCTGTAAGAGAGCGTTTCACATCCAGGCAGCACAATGAAAAGTGTGTTTGCTTCATTAGAAGTTCTTTCTCATTTATTTTTAATGTTCTTTTTGTGTGTGAAAGGTAAATGAGCAGATGCTGAAGGTGGTGGAGAGTTTCGAGTTGAAAGACAATGAGAAGAAAGTGAGAGAACTTCTAGTTCAGCTGCTACAGGAAGTCTTCGCAGAGTTCTTTCCAGGTTCTCTCTTAACTAAAACATGAACTAGACAAGACGAGTGCATAAAATAAACATTCACCCTGTCTATTTTTAAAATGCATGTTATAGAACTTATTGTGAACAATTCACCTGTTCATTTGTTTCTTTTTTGCAAAAATGAAGTCCAGTCAACAACTTATGCATAGAACCAATTCCTGCCCTACATTTGAGAGAGAGATTTGTTGCTCTGTCTGTTTCATCACAATTTGAATCAGTGCAGAAGAGTGCAACAGTGACCACACATTTTTTTCTGCAGCATTGGTTTTTAATATTTTTCCTGTTCATTTTCTCGTGATTTTAGAAAAGATTCTTCAAAAAGTCCTTGTGTCATGTGTTACAGATTGCCAAATTGTGCCCTTTGGATCCTCTGTGAACACTTTTGGGATTCACTCCTGTGACATTGATCTGTTCTTCGACCTTGAGAACACCAAAGTTTTTCAAGCTCGTGCCAAGTCTTCTGAAGCGGTGTGTTAGCAGCGCTAATACTGGGCGACTGTGACCTCAAACATCACGTAATCAAACTATTTACTTCCGTCAATCTGTAAAATCTCAAAAACTGCCAATTTTCAGCAGACAGGAGAAAACCAGTCTGAGGATTGCCGCTCTGAAGACTCCATTTTATCCGACATTGACCTGTCCACTGCCACGCCTGCTGAAGTATTGGAGCTGGTTGCAATCATTTTGAGGAAGTGCGTTCCAGGTGTGCACAAAGTCCAGACACTCAACACTGCCCGACTCCCTGTGGTCAAGTTCAGTCATCGAGAGCTCAACCTCCACGGTGACATCACCATCAACAACAGGTTGAAAACAGCTGTTTTTGGCCACTTTGTGAAATGGAAAATCTTGGAGTATAGCACTCCATTGGATAATCTCTGTCTATAATAATGTTTTTCCTTCTGCACCAGATTGGCAGTAAGAAACACACGATTTTTGCAGTTATGTTCAGGCATTGACCTCAGACTGCGACCCTTAGTCTACACCATCCGATTATGGGCCAAGCAGAAACAATTAGCAGGTAATAAAGTTGTGCATGACAATTAATTGTGAACATCAGATTAAAAAAATGACTACATTTTTAGTGTTTTACCACATATGAGTGCATATATTTAGGGCTAAGTTTTTTTTATCAGCATATTAATAGCTAATAAATAAATCTTTTTATAAAAAATAAATAAAAAAAATAAAAAATAAAATACTGTAAAGTGATGTGACTATAGTACAGTAATAAATAATCAAATATAATAACCACCTTGATGTATGCTTTGAACTGAACTTTTACAATTTAAATAATTTATTACATTGCTTATATTCCAGTGTTAAGTGTTAGACTCGATCTAGGGGGTAAAAATGTATCAAAAATACAAAAATTTTAATGGTGTAATACCAAGCTTCACTTGTTTTTGGCAAAATATAACTTTTAACTCAAAATATTCTTTTGATTTTGGGGTAATATGAATGACCTGGACATTTCTTGACAGTTTTGGTGCGATTCACATGTACAATTTTCTCAGGTTAACCTTATACATTTTGAATATTATTGGGAACCTGTCTGGCCCTGGACCGTTGTTGAACAATTACGCTCTTACACTGCTGGTGGTCTTCTACCTTCAGAATCGAGACCCTCCTGTGCTTCCCACTGTGAACCAGCTAAAGAACATGGCCTGTGTGTTAACCAGGACTGCTCTTCATTTAACTTCCTTAATAATTTGTTTTTTTCCTGTATTTTATGACTTATTACATATTTTGTTGACTTTTTATTAAAGGAGTATTAGATGCAGATGTAACAGGATGTCAGACTAAACCGTATCTGTCATGAGAGCCTGAGATGCATATTGATAATGGCTTTTGTTTGTGCAGGTGAGGAAGAAGAGTGTATTATTGAGGAATGGGATTGTACATTTCCTAGTCAGCCATTTATTGTACCGCCCAGCAAAAACACTGAAGATCTCTGTAAGTATACCATATGCTTTACATTATCAGTTAACATGTTTACATTCACTTTCTTAAACTGGTTACCAGTTAACTGCATAGGTCATCAATGGCTTCAGCATTAGCTGATCAACACAGCTGCAGTAGATTTTTATGGCATGTAAACCCTTAACTGTCTTTCTGTCAGCTTATAGACCTTAGTGCAGATGAATCATTTTCAAAATCCGCAACCTTCAAAAATGATTTATGGAACCATAGAACACACTGTACTTTTGTCCCTCACATCCTTGATGCTTAATTTGTCAAAAAATAAATGTGACACTACCCTGACTAATGTTTATTGAAGTGCACATCTGACTATATATTCACATCCAGCAAAAATTGTGTTTCACGATAGAGGAGACGACAATAAATGGTACACTGTGTTCTCATGCAGCCTCCTTCTGTAGGAGAAGTTCTACAGTCAAAAACTCATCGCTGCATCTCTAGAAACTGCAAACATAGTAGAATACAAGTCCATACAAATTTCTTGATTTTTGGAATACTTTTTAGTGATTTAACATCGCAACTTGCACAACTAACAGATGGAATAGAGTTAGATAATCTTTGTTTTGATGTCACAGGTGTTTTTTTTAACCCGTTTGTTAACTGGTATTTCAATAAAATAAATAGTTATCAGCCTACTGATGTGCATGTAAACATGCTCAGTATCTCATCTGCGTTTTTACAAACCCTAGTTTGCTCCCTACCCTAGATATTATCATAGGTGTCTTCCAACACAAAGGCTGTAACAAACAGCAGGCAGCAGCAACATTTAGATAGTTTGATGTTACCTTGTGATCAAAATCAAAGTTCTGATTGGTTAGCTAGCCCAGTGTGTTGTGATTGGCTAAACCGCCTCTAGTGCGCATCTAAGCGTCCCGCCCCTCACCTCAGCAGCATGTGCTCCGGTTGTATTGTAAACAATGGCGTTGTTAATATCGCTTATCAGTTTGAGACTATGTGGAGAAGTTTCCTTATTTCCTCTGGCATTACCCTTCTGCCTTTTATCTAAATGGTAATATATAATTTATCTAACCAAATATAGTTTAATATATGGTCTCACTTTATTTTAAAGAGCAGGTCATATGGTTTTTTAAAGTGTCCTAATATTGTGCTGGAGTCCCCTACGAATTGAATTATGTAGAGTATGTGTGTTAGATAAATAAGTGTATGAGTGAATAAATAGTGTGTGTTCCACAGTTATTGTCAAGTGTTCATGAGATGGATGGCCTGAGGGAAGAAACTGTTCCTGTGTCTGGTCGTTCTGGTGCTCAGAGCTCTGTAGCGTCGACCAGATGGCAACAGTTCAAAGAGGGAGTGTGCTGGATGTGAGGGTTCCAGAGTGATTTTGCCAGCCCTTTTGCTCACTCTGGATGAGTACAGTTCTTGGAGAGAAGGGAGGGTTGTATATTTTGAGCACTCAATTGAAAATGTACACATAACGTATCATTCGTACTTACAGGTTGTGGTTCGGAGAAGCTTGTTGGTCCAAATAAAGAAGATTAGAAGCCAACGAAGATAAAAGGCTAGATTAGAGAAGCAGTCCTCGGTAAAATGACGAGCACAACAAAAGGTTCGAATTGTATTTCTGT
>NW_015634483.1:879457-884489 GCF_001515625.1 Sinocyclocheilus rhinocerous
CCGAACCGTGTGTGGAGAACCGTACGGTTCGATTTTTTTCCGCGAACCATTCCACCCCTAGTGTACATCACATATTAGCACAAAAAAAACCTAGATATTTTGAGCACTCAATTGAAAATGTACACATAACGTATCAATCGTACTTACAGGTTGTGGTTCGGAGAAGCTTGTTGGTCCAAATAAAGAAGATTAGAAGCCAACGAAGATAAAAGGCTAGATTAGAGAAGCAGTCCTCGGTAAAATGACGAGCACAACAAAAGGTTCGAATTGTATTTCTGTGTTATCGTGGAACACAGCATCTTCTTGACACAGAGAGTGTTCGTATTTCGTGGGCAGGCGGGATTATGCTAATGTGTTACCCAGTGACATAGATCGGTAACAGGCAGAAGATTCGAAAATATAACGACTCGTTAAGGTGATTCTAAGTTGACTCTTTCTTTTGAGAGACAATATCTTTATTTATCATGCACTTTTTGGATTAACAACTTTGCAGACTGTTTACATTGAAGGATAGCTACCTTACAAACTGCAAAAGAGAGATTTTTCGAAAACCCAGTTTTGAGTGCTCAAATCACTTGAACATGCTGCTCTCCATACTGACATCAGTAGACTGTGCCTATGATGTAAATTCCATCACAAACTGTCTGCTAGAAATGTACAGTTTAATCGTGTTATTCTCCTTGTAACTTTCCCTAACTCATTTCCCTCAGGCACTTTGCTTTTTGGATTCTTCACTTTCTACTCAAAGTTTGATTTCTCTGCATCAGTGGTGTCTCTGCGAGACGGCCATGTATTGCCTATTACAGATTTCCTCCAAAGTGATGAGGAAGTGGTAAACACCTCAGAGGCCTCTGGTCCCAAACCACTGTGTTCCTCTGTCCCCAAACTGAGGCCTATGAATGTCCTGGATCCATGTGAGCTAAACCACAATGTGGCTGGGAACCTTAATGAACGAACGCAAAAGAACTTCAAGCGAGAATGCTGCGAGGCTGAGAAGTACTGCCGCAGTTTGCAGTATCAGCAAAAATCAACCAAGGGCAAATCCTGGGGCCTTGTGCGGCTCTTTGCGCCGCCGACCGAAGCCGGACCCCGTTCACAGGTCGACACTGAGAAGATTATGGAGGTCAGCATCCCCTTCAAGGCAGCCGTTCTCCCAGAACCCTTGCGTGCCCAACTGGCATTGGCTGGGCAGGGTTTTAGAGGTCTTTGGTTTGCAAAAGTCTGCTCTGCTGTGCACATGGTGTTTCATGAAGTTTTAAAATGTTCACCTTTAGAGGAAACTCAAACTACAGCTGTTTGTCAAAATCTGGACAAAGCAGACAGAGATGGAAATGAAATGGAGGTTAATAATAACCAAAGTGTAGAAGACTCTAGTCTACAAGCCAAAGGTGAAACTGGTAAGAAGAGACCTCTTACAGTGGATGAGAAGGGTCCGTCGACCTCCACTGTTATACAAGCCAAAAGACAGAAGCTAGGTGCTGATATGGAGCACCCAGAGCCGGTCCACTGGACTTGGACTCAAAGGAACCGTGTTTGGGCAGGCCGACGGAAAGTGCGAAGAGATCTCTTGAAGACTAGTGATGAGACTTCCAAACCTGAAGGAGGCTGCGTTGACATTGAGAGCAGGGTGACTCATTGTGGAGAAAGAGGAGAAACTGTCAATACTTCTCCATTTTCTAGAGTCCTTCCTGCCTAAGATGGCAGAAACTATTCTAGGGAAGGCAGAGTCATAATTTTTTTTTCTTTTGTTCAAAATTTGTGTGAAATTTGCATAAACTACAACTTTCAAACAGAGCTCAGAGGTCTGCCCTTCTAAGGAAAAAAAAAATTTAGTGAATGTTTTGAGAATATAACAATATATTTTGCTTATAGCATGGTCTGAGTTAAAAAAAATTTTTTTTCCTGTATGTATTGGGTTTTTGTAATTTTTTTTTCCTCCCATGATTTTGGCATGTTTGCCTCTCCATAATGTAAATATAATAAATGTGAACACTCACATTAAAGTTTGACCTCAAAACACCTGGGCTTTGGCTTTCTTTATTAAACAGATAGTTATGATTTAAAACGTGATCTCCATATCAATACATCATAAGCTGGTATGACAGTTCTTGTATCTCAATGGTTAGTTAGTGTGGTATCTGTCTTTTTTTTTTTTTTAAACCATCTTGTGACATTGATGTCCAAAAAAGGTAACTTCCTGGATGATGATTAAGAAATTCAGAAACTTATTACAGAAAATATATAAAAACACATTTTGGTTGAAGCTTTTATTAAAAAAGAAGAAATGGAACACTTGATAAATTACCAACTTTTCATGTTAGATTCTAGGGGAATGGCAAATATGGTATAAAACGTGCTCTTAGCAGTGATAGTGTGATGTTAGATAAGAAAAATGTGACTAATATGATTTCAATAAAAAAAAGAAAAAAAAGTGAGTTTAATATTTTTTACAATAAGACTTGATGGTGACATGAAAACGTACATGTATGTTATAACAGAAATGACTCACCTGTAGTAAAATCAATAACACACCTCATGTGGCCTTTCCCCTTAATTACTTTTTGCAGCTTCATTTCCATGTTAATGTTCAGGACCTGTTCTACCCATCAGCCTGCTGTCCATAAGGTGGACGTTATGGCCGTAAGACATGCTTAGAATGGAAAAACTGAGTGCTCTGGAATGAGAATTCAGAGGCGTGTACAGAGATAAATGACTGTAATTACACAATGAGGCATGCTGCTTCATTACAGCTGCTGTATATGACACCTGAGGATTAGTCACAAATGAACAGCACACATCCTGCCTTATTTCATGCAATCTGATATGCATGCAAAAGTAATTAAGACAGATAAAATGGAGGAGGTAATAAAACTTAAATGAACATTTTTTTTTTTTTTAATTTGTATTGTTGGGAAAGAGTTTGTGGGAAATGTAGGAGAGATCCACAAAATATATTTGCTGGTATTGAGCATGTATATGCGTGCATTCCGCTTTTTTATGGTGCATTACAAATGATGTAATTTGTGACTTCTGTGAATTGAAAGACTGGCTTTAGACGTTGCATCAGAGGGTCCATTTAGGAAGAAGACTATCAGCGTTATAAATAAACAGATACAAATCTTTTATTAAACTAGAATGCTTTTCAAATAAATTATTAACTAATATTTAAATTTTAAATAAAACAAGTAATTGAACTGAACAGTAACCATTTACGTTTCTATTAGTGCTGTCAAACGATTAATCGCATCCAAAATAAAAGTTTTTGTTTATGTAATATATGTGTGTACTGTGTATATTTATTATGTATATATAAATACACACACATGCAGGTATATATTTAAGATAAATATGTTGTTTATATATAAAATATGTTTATATATAATATAAATTACATGAATATAAATATATACATGTAAATGTTTTCAAAATATATACTGTATATGTGTGTATTTATATATACATAATAAATATACACAGTACACACATATATTATGTAAACAAAAACTTTTATTTTGGATGTGATCGCGATTAATCGTTTGACAGCACTAGTTTCTATTAAAATATATTTAAAGTAAAAAAAAAAAAAAAATTTAAATGATAGAGTTTTCAGCTTTTTTTAAATATGCTTTTTTTTCCTCAGGATTTGAATGCATTTTATGCTTTGAATCATGACCATTTTTGAGCGGATTTTGATCACAAATTTTCTTGTTTTAATAAAAATAAATATATTAAGCTGACAGTTGGTTTGTATGCTAAATAAACCCTAAAGATGTCTGACAGTTGTGTATTGATCTTTGTTAAAAGGTCTTTTCTTTGGTCTTATCTCGCCTGGCAAACAGCTAGCCAAAAAAAAAGCTTTGACAAAACTTTGTAATGATTTATAAATAAAGCAAATAAAACTTCCACTTTAAAGTGAATTGGTAATATAATATTTCATATAGTGTATCATGACTAAATGAATCCGTTTGGATCTGTTTAATATATTTGGAATGCATAACTTTAGGTTTATGTGCTAGTATTTTGCAATCAGCATTAATAAGGCTCAACATTTAAAGATTTAACCTCTCACATTTACATTGATCAAATTTTTCTGCACTCAGTTTTTATTAGTTACATGTCAGGATACTTTTTGACATAAAAATAGGTTTATTCATATTAAAATAAAGTGTCAATGGAAGTAAAAAAAAAATTATAACAATTTGATGAATGATTATGTATGCCATCTTGCCTCAACAAGAGAAAACAGGAAGAGAATATAAAAATGGTCTCAAACATTTTCTTATGCCAAAACTGGCAAGTGAGACCTAGTCAGATTACATTATGGAAACCTAAAATAGTTTTCCAACATGACTTTTTTTGTCTTTTATTGTTGAAAAGTGGAGGCACCTCATAATGATTTAATGGCAACAACTTATTGATCTTGGACCAGTCACAAAAACACATTTAACCTGTAAATCTTTTAACGGCACATCAGCTGGTATGTATTTGTTTTAATTAGATGCTAACTGAAGAAGAAAGAGTTGCATGGTTCTGTAACCTGTAACCTCAGTACACAGCAGATTTGTTGTTAACTGTTATGTATCTCCCCGAGGAAGAATTAAGATATGTCATGTCAATAAAACAGCTACGCGATAGCAAGCATTTAGAAGTGTGAAGAGGGCATTTATTTACCATTTTACTGAGTAGCCAGTGTCTTCAGCAACACTTGAATAGAGCCTTTCTCAGCCTCGAAAACAAGTTTTTCTGAGAGTGTTACAAATATATTTTGCATGGTTTACCTTTGTGCAGGTTAACAATGACAGTCTTCCCATGACTAATTACTACTAATCTAAAAAAAAAAAAAACTTACTATAATACTGGTCATTATTTGATATGTAATGGATGGAAATTGACTTCAAATAAAATGTTTTTACATTTACATCCCCATTTATCCCCATTTCTTTTTATTGAGGTAATTAAAAAATAATTTAATTGTTCCTATTTTTTAATTTTTTATTTAAATCTTTTATTTACATTAAAATATGATTTTACT
>NW_015634483.1:884521-885630 GCF_001515625.1 Sinocyclocheilus rhinocerous
AGTATATATATATATATATATATATATATATTTTTTTTTTATAAATCTGAATTTGTCTTTGTCTCTGCACTTTCTATTCAACCTGTCAAGAAACAATATTTCTACTTTTGAAAAAAATGGTGGAAAATATGAGTTTAGCAGTAACCCTTTCAAAAGAAATTATAATAAAACTTCCTGAGAATGGAGTTTATTATTAGAACTTTAATAAAGAGGAAATCAAATCAGTGCAGGACTAAAATATACTTCTAATGGGTTTATAAAGTTTCATCATTAAAACAGTATCAGTTTTCACTATGGCCTTCATCATTTTAGCATGTTTAGCAGCCTATATTACAACATGGCCACTCACTGAAGGCTATGTTAAGTTTCACATATATGAAATGTCCATTAAAGTCATTCAAAGCACCGGCTGGAAATATTCCCACTCTCTCTAATGTCTTATTCTTAGACATTAGGCTATCAGTCTTATACTTTGTGTCTCTCAGGTCATCTCTCTGAACTGAATCAGCTCATGCAAACATGCTAGGCTGCTACCAAAGCACTCTGCTCACATTAGCGAAGCCATAACGCATGATAAGACTGATAATAATTCCATGTTTTTCTCTGATTCCCTGTAACATTATCCCTGAGACAGGAGGACAGCCATAAATGCAGGAAGTTTCAGGATTTTGTGCACGTAAGTGGCAGACGCACGGTAGCAAAGTTAAAACAATGAACGACTGCACCTTTTCATAAATGGTCATAAATGGCTTTTTACTGTAGAGTTCTTCTCTTTGGCTCCTTTCTGTCTGAGAGATGGCAGTCTTGCCTCTGTCTGTGCGTGTCTGTTTTTCATGTGTCTTTTGTGTTTGCTATAGGCTTCTGCACAAACAGCCTTAGCCAAACATGGCTTAATACATGTTCATTTTACAAAGATTTTAACACAGCTGAACATTTACCATCAATATGTTTTTAACTGATATCTTTTTGTATTGATTTTACACAAGTGTGTTGTAAATTTAACAGAGAAGGTAACGGTTTGAACACACTTGACACTTGACTGAATTTATGTTTCCCGTAAGCATTATATATATATGTATGTGTGTGTGTGTGTATATATATATATATAT
>NW_015634483.1:885752-886057 GCF_001515625.1 Sinocyclocheilus rhinocerous
GTTGCTGCCTTATGTTAAACTGCTTTAAATTAGTTTTTTTCCACAACAATCTACACTCCATACACCATAATTGTCAAGCAAAAAAAAAACAAACAGGTTTTTAACATCTTTGCAAATTTATTAAAAATTAAAAACTAAAATGATTCCATTGCATAAGTATTCATACCCTTATCTGGGACAGTTGAATTTTAGCTCAGGAGCATTCATTTTGCTTGTAGATATTACTACACTTCAAGTGAAGTTAACCTGTGGCAAATTCAATTGAATGGGTATGATTTGGAAAGGCACACACATCTTAATAAAAG
>NW_015634483.1:886845-899429 GCF_001515625.1 Sinocyclocheilus rhinocerous
GTTGAAATTTAGCTCAGGAGCATTCATATTACTTGTAGATGTTACTACACTTCGAGCGAAGTTAACCTGTGGCAAATTCTATTGAATGGGTATGATCTGGAAAGGCACACACGTCTTAATAAAACGTCTAACAGCTGATAATGCATATCGGAGCAAAAACCAAGCCCTGAGTTTGTGCCTTAGTTTATCAGCATTTTGCATTTTTCAAATATCAAATACATGTAGATTTCATTAATGAAATCATAAAACTGCATAAAATTAGAAAGCAATAAGAAAATTTTCAAATGGTGTATACACTATAGTGTAGCATTTCAGGACAGTGCAGATGCTTCATCACAGCTTATGTCATTTACCCTTAAAAAGCACCAATTAGATATTAGGTGTAAACTGTGTTTACATGAATATGTAATTAAACGGTTTAATCAAACATGTTCGTTAAAATTAGACATATGTTTCATTTTTTGTTTTAAAGACAAAAGATTCAATCACAGCAAAAGGAAAAGATGTAACTCACATGAAAATATGTACATCAGTTCCATACAACTGTGGCAATATTGCAATTTTGTGATAGAAATAGGGGTAATAATTAAAAAATCAGCACCTAAAAAAAAAAAATTGTGAATAATGTGAATGTTGGTGTGGACGTGTCTTATATTGTGATCCCTCAGTGGTTATTATGGATCTGGTAGTTTGAATGTGGTGGGAAAATATAGTTTTCAGTAGTAACCTTTTTAAAAGAAATGACAATGAAACTCTTGCCATTTCCTCAGAATGGGATCTATTATACTATACAAATGTATTAATATATAGTGTTTGTGCCTTAGTTTATCAGCATTTTGCATTTTTCAAATATCAAATACATGTAGATTTCATTAATGAAATCATAAAACTGCATAAAATTAGAAAGAAATAAGAAAATTTTCAAATGGTGTATACACTATAGTGTAGCATTTCAGGACAGTGCAGATGCTTCATCACAGCTTATGTCATTTACCCTTAAAAAGCACCAATTAGATATTAGGTGTAAACTGTGTTTACATGAATATGTAATTAAACGGTTTAATCAAACATGTTCGTTAAAATTAGACATATGTTTCATTTTTTGTTTTAAAGACAAAAGATTCAATCACAGCAAAAGGAAAAGATGTAACTCACATGATGATCTACTTATGAATAATGTAAATAAGCAATAATAATAAGCAATAAACAAACTGCCATGTGAGACATTTTACTTCCTTAATTTTGTTTTCCCGTTCTAATCTGAATATAGTTTTATGATCCTTCATATAATTTCATTTTACACCTAGTGGAATTTTTACACACAAAACCTAAAATCAATTCAATTACATGCTCCATAGTAGAAAGGTGTTCCTATTATTGATCAGAAAATATAACACCATACATTTTCATAAGTATGTACATTCAACACGCAGAGCCCTCTCTGATCAAAAAGTGTATTCTGTTGAGATGAGCTGAGCTTCTCTCTCATCTGCACGACAAGCACTGCGTCAGAGGACATTATTCACTGTCTGGTATTTGTAGAGTTATCATAGCGTAAACACTCTTCCAATGAGTTTGTGCTTGTATTATCTGCCGTGGTTTGTTCAGACTGATAGGCTGAAGTGTGAGCATCAGTATCTACTGTGTGTTGTTTCTCCTCATTGACTTTTATGGTTGCACAGGTTGAGCGACCAGGAGCGAGCGACTCCAGCCACAGAGACAATCCTAAAAATGTTACAACAGAAGCCTCAGTAAATGTTCCTGTAAACTGTATGCATAATATAAACAGAGAAATGAGCGATTTGTACCAGCAGAGGAGTTCTTGCACATTGTAGGCTGATCATATTTATATTTGATAAAGAAAATGTCCACAAGAAAAACAGCAATGTGCAGAAGACCACTGACATTTATGCAATTTCTAGTCTATTATGCCTGTTATTAGCGGTCAGGACTCAAGGATTTATACTTTAATATTCTTGCATTTATGGGAGCTCAGAGAAAAATTGCCCACGTAGGCTACCTTTAAATACACATTTCACAGAAAAATGTAACTATTTTATGAGGTGGCATTTTCATATGAATCCATTTGATGTGAATTTTACCTGGGGAAAAATAAAATAAAATAAAATAAACTCCAACCTGATCACATAAGAAAATGTAACTATTTAACAAGGTGGTGATTTCAAATAGATTTGTATGATGTGATTGTATGAAATTGTGCCATTTTAGAAAAACATAAGCATGGTGGCAAACCTAATCGTCAGTGGGGTAGGCAGGTCGTACAAATTATCCACCGATTCGCCCTAAACGTAAAATAGTTATGAATTACCAAGACAAATTTGGGATTTGTCCAGACTCACAGGAAAACAAGCTGGGATTTCGTAAACATAATCGTCACTGGGGTGAAAGCAGATAATCAGAAAACCAACAAATGAGATTGTACAAATTCATATAAATTAGCCACCAATTCACCAAAAAGTACAAGTTTCAAACTGCCATGAGATTGTGTTGATTTGTCTGTTCCTCCATAGGCTACTATTTGCATAGCATATTATTAAATTTCCCAAATTCCCAACAATTACGCTAGAACAGAATTGAATTGTTTGTCAATATTTGTAATTTGAGGGTTCTGATAATTAGGGTGGTCTCATTAAAACACTGGAAGATTAATTCCACTGGCTACTTAACTGATCCAGATATTGATTAACCACCCCTGCCTTAGTTAGTAATCAATGCCGTATAATTAACCTTTCCAGCTCTCATTTTCTTTCTTTCTTCTAAATGTAGGCTATGTCTATCATTTATAGATTTGAGAGAAATTCTTTTAATCAAAAGCCCCATCATCACAGTTGTGTCATAGTGCGACAGGACACGTTCACACACAAAAGATCATGTATTTATTCAAACAAACCGGTTTATCACTTCCTTTGTACTGCTCGTTTAATGTCTTGGTTCGTGATACTAAGACAATAGTCTACAAAGATTGGAATTTTACTTTGTCGGACGCAATCTGGGTCGAGCCACGTTCATTACGTGTTGCACGCATTCAGCACGCTCTGTGCGAGCGTCCGCTCAAATGCGTCCTCTAGCGGGTTTACAAGCGTTTTACTTTTGCTATTTTATTCAATCCAATGCGATTTATAAATCTTATTTGCAGTACACATTCCCTTCTTTCAAAATTTTTCAATGGTCGCTGTATTGAACTTTTCGAAGTTCGGGGTGTTGATCATTCATCTGACACAACATGAAAATAGGCCTAGGCCTACATCTTTCAAATAAGTAAGTTAGGTAGGCTAATTAATTAATCCGGTTACAAAAAGCTCCGGGAAATGTGTTTTATTTAAAATAGCTAGCATAAGCCAACAAGTCTGTTTTTTTTAATTTTTTTATTTCAGGGGAAGTCTCATTGCAAAGCAATTTGATAAAATCAAAGCTTAATAAAAACACCACAGCATTTAATAAATAGTTAAATGTATTTCTAGTAGTGCTGTCAAACGATTAATCGCATCCAAAATAAAAGTTTTTGTTTACATAGGCTAATATATGTGTGTGTACTGTGTATATTTATTATGTATATATAAATACAAACACATGCATGTATATATTTAAGAAAAATATGTTGTTTATATATTAAATATATTTATATATAATATAACATATAAGAATATACTGTAAATATATAAATGTATATACATGTAAATATTTTCAAAATCTATACTGTATGTGTGTGTATTTATATATGCATAATAAATATACACAGTACACAAACATATATTATGTCAACAAAAACTTGCGGATGCGATTAATCGCGATTAGTCGTTTGACAGCACTAATTTCTAGTCATAATCAGAACAAACAAGTATTGAAATTGTTCTGAAATTTTTGTTTCCATAACAAAAAGCCTACATTATTGTAAAATTTGACTGATGTGTGTCTTAAAACACAGCTGATCCAATCAGAATTGAGTATCAAATCGAAACTGTGTATTATAAAAACTTAGAGTGTTTCAGAGTGCTTATTGGCACCTAGAGTGCTTATTGGTTAATATATCATTCCAGTCAAGTAGAAATACAGTACCTAGACACTGTGTATAACTGCACAGGACCCATTGACAACTATTATCTTCTCTATATCTTCTACTGGGAAATGTAAATGATTGAATGGAATTTTGTGTAAGTAGTTTGTTTATTATGTTCCAAGCATGTTATAATAACAATAAGGCACTTATACATATACTTATGTGCGTTGTGCTTAATCAGTGTCCATTACAATGATAATCACATTATTTACCTTATTGCTGAATTATTTAGCAGTGTTAAATTGACTATACTATAAAAACGTAACAATACTCAATTTTTATTTTAGCCATTTTAAATGCTCATCATCAACTGTTGAGATTTAAAAAATAAAACTATTGGCTGCACTCTCAGTGCATTCAATTTTAATCCATATTCTACAGCAGTCTTGTTAATTTTCAGAGTACCATTGTGATCATAGGGTTGGATGGCTTGTGCCAGTGACTCATTAGTTTATCATTAACACTCTGGTTGTGTGTAAGTGCTGGGTGGGGGTTGGACCTCCCTCTGGGGTCTCATGAGCTATAAAAGCATCCTGGTCTGGTGAGAGAGGAGCAGATCAACGCCAACAGCCAACATCAGCTCTACACAATCCTTCTGGGCCCGAACATCTACTGCAGAGTAAGTAGCATTCTGCTTCTTTCACTCTTTAAAGCAAATAGCCTTTAGTTGATGATAACTTCAACATAATGACATCGGATTCAGAACCACGGATAGCTCCATAACAAAGTGCATCAAGTGAGCTTGACAAAACTGTTTAGCATTGCGTTTACCGTCTATTGAGGCTATCAACAGACCAAGAGTTGAAAATCTACAGCAGATGTTTAATAGTTCTGTAGACTTTGGCACTTGCTCTTCAAAATCCATCTGAATCAAAAGTACATCCTACATGTATGAATCCCAAAGGTTTTTTGTTTGTGTGTATCAGATGGCGAGTGCACTGAGATCTTGGACTGTGCCGCTGGCTCTTGTGCTGTGTGTCATAGTGTGTCTCAGCAGCCTGGCTGAAGCTTACCCGCCCAAACCAGAACCTCCAGCGGGAGATGTGGGTCCAGAGGAGATGGCCAAGTACCACACGGCTCTAAGACACTACATCAACCTCATCACACGACAGAGGTGAAGCTAGAATTACCTATGTATTACCTGTGTATAATTCCATGCGTCAAAGCTGATTGTGTCAGATAAATCAGTATTAGAGGCTAATAGTAGCACTGATTACTTAATAATAACTTTTGTTAATAACACAGCCCTGCATCTTGAAAAAAATTCAGCAGATTTGCAAAAAAGGCCTAATGTTACATAATTTGCTGATGCTAAACTAAAAAATAATAAACAGTTTCCGTCATGTACTATATTTTTCAAATTATATTATGTATCAGCTGTAATTCAGTTATTAAAAATACAAAAGCAGTCAAATGTCAAATGTTTCAGTTTTAATGACAAAAATAGGTATTCAAATTGTACTTACAATCAGTTAAGGAAGGGAAGAAATTATGTTAAAATACTTAATTTAATGTAAAAAAAAAACTAGAGATAAACACAAGTAAATAAAAAATAAAGCTTATTTCCCCCCCACAGATGCTGTACATTTCTATCACTGTTTGGATGTGTAAAACACCCACAGATGTAGCAGAAAAACTTGTCATATTTGCATTTTTTTTTTCTGTCACTGGCAATCATTTTAACCTTGAAATCAGAATTAGGCATAAATTCTGAAAGTGTCTTCTGAATCATTCATAAATGTGAACAAATAATCCTAATCTGGCTCAGAGAAAGATATGAATCATGTCAAAAGCACAAATGCTATTAAATGCACATCATACAGGCTTTATTTTTGGCATCAGCAACCCAAAATTAGTAAGAAACAAGTATTGGATTTCATTCACCAAATATTATGGGTGATGTTATTGTTTGAACATTATATATGCAGTACTTCAGAATGTTCATTAACTAAATGGAAATGTCATTAAACTTATATTTTTCTTTCATGTATTTGGCAGCACATTATTTAATACATTAGTCATCATGAATTACTAATAAACAAAACTTTTAAAGCATTTGCTAATGTAGATTAATAATACATTCTGAATATGTACATTTGAAGTTATATTATAAATGAACATTAGTTAATCTATTAAATATAAACATTAAACATTGAAAAATTGTATATGTGTAAATTAACATTAACCTAGATTAATAATGTTTGTTCATGTCTCATTATTGTAAGTTATTAATACTTATTAAGTCAGTAGAATGAATTTCTGTGTAAATTGTATGTAAAAGTTTCTTGCACTGGACTGAATGTGACAAAACATGTAAGAATGGTTTTACAAACAATTTATACACAAATTTGTTCTGCTCATGTTTTTTGACTGAAACCAGATGATTCTTGAAACATGATTATTTACTTACTTACTTTTACTTTTAGTCATTTAGCAGACGCTTTTATCCAAAGCGACTTACAAATAAGAAAAAGTAATTAAAACTAAAAGCTAAAACTCTATAAATACTATATATATACACATTTAAGAAATATTTATGATTATCAGATGATAATGGAGAGTATGATGCCTATATTAATGGCACTATTTTTAGCACATCTCTCTCATATTGATGTCATTGACTGAACCACTCTGTTGCGTTTTTTAAAAATTATTATTATTATTATTATTATTATTATTTTTTTTACATATTTTACATTTCAAAAACAAATAAATAAACATATTTTATTTCAGCTAGTTGCCAAGGAACCATTAATTTTCTTTTAGTTTAAGTTGATGTACTAAAATAACTAAAAAACAATTGAAATAAAATTAACTAAATATATATTTAAATTGTTTATAAGGCTTTATTATTTGCAAGCTGCTTTTAGGAATGCTGTGTTGTGAAAGCCCTAAACAAATAAATTGAATTGATTTACATTTAGTCCCAGTGAGCAATACAAAAAGGTTTCCATGCAGGCGAATGAACTCAATCTAATTTGCAGTTTAAACAAAACCACTTTTTTTTTGTGTGTGTGTGTGTGTGTGTGTTAATGGTTTTACCAAATTGTGCGTTGCTATGGTTTTACCCGAACACTCACATGTGTGCGAGGGGTGGGCTGAGTTGCCAGATATCCTTCAACCTGTATGAAACCCCTCATTATTGTGCTGTGCGTTAAGATAGATTGTTATTAAGTGGGATTAACATGTCTGGTTACGTCTCTGATGATGCATGCTAGAGATGTACCCTGATATTTTCTGCAACCAGTTTAACCTTAAAAGGCCACAATTAAATGACGATCATGTGTTATTTTGGTTCTGTTTCTTGTTGATTTCCTTATATTTGTGAATTGATCTACAATTATCTGGACGATCAGTTTCTTTTAGTTAAATCAGGAAGTTGGATTGTAATTCTTTTTGGTGCTGTTTGTTCAAGCCAGCTTCACTAATACTATTGCTCATACTTAGAGTAATGGAAATGAACAAACACTAAGCATGTAATTTGCTACAAGCTTGAATCATCTTCTCGTTCTTCAGATATGGGAAGCGATCCAACCCTGAGGCCGCTGTGGCTGAACTGCTGTTCGGTGAAGATGAACAGGACGTCAGGCCCCGGTGAGCAGTGAGAGAACATGCTGGAATATCTTTGTTTCTGAAATTATGTATCATTGCATGTTATATTTAATCACAGAGATACAAATGCATCTGCTCAGTCAGTCGCAGTCAGTCCAGAGATATTCAGACAAACCCCTGGTGGAGATTTTAAAATGATATATATATATATTTTTTTTGTTTCTGTGCAGTGTGGAAGACTTGTTATGGTGACGTGACTCCTCTCTGTGGCTGGTGCAGTGGCTTTCTTCATTCATCCATCTCTATGATAATAAATGAGTTTACTGAACAGCAGAAACCAGTATGAGCCAAACCCTCATCAAAATGAGGCTCCAAAAACACCTCATGATCTGTACATCTCTATCAGCCTCTTTCTTTCTTTCTTTCTTTCTTTCTCTTTCTTTCTTTCTTTCTTTCTCTCTTTCTCTTCCTCTTTATGAGTTGATTTATGCTTTGTGAAAGACAATTGTAAATAATGTATTATTCAATGACAAAATTGACAATAATAAAAAATTACTGAATGTTGAACTCTTGATTCCTGTCTTCATTTATACATTTTACATGCTTTTTAAAAAAATACCTCTTCTTAAATAAAGAGAGATTGTGTCTGAACTAGTACATCTGTAGACCACTAGATGGGGGAAATCAACAATATTTTTATATTTTAAATATTTACCATGTAATACCATGCTGTAGCCTACTGTGCGCAGACACATCGTATACAATTTCAAAATAAAAATATTTTTATTAATCTATCTATTGATTTTCATAGCTATCTTGTAAATGAAGACGAAAATACTATTAATAAAAATAGTCCACGACTAAAAATCTTCCATGCTATTATCATATATTTGGGCATATATGGTAATATATGTTTTTATCTCAAGAAGCCTACCGCCTCAAGGGTCTACTTTTGGAAAAAGAACCAAACTTGCTGTTGGTTAGCGTTGTTATTAATAGAATAAATATAATTTAATAGTATGTAAAAAAAAAAAAGACAGAGACTGCGGTATATGGTGAATTGCTTTTAAAGCCGTAAAGGTCTGAGTGATTTGAGACTGGGTAGAAGAGGTGATGTGGTGGGGTCCGCAGAGAGGCGTGGAGTGTGCTGCCCGTTTAAGACTCACAGCATCTCAATACAACAAAAGCGCATCGCCGCCTGTTAGAGACGTGATGTAAAGCGGATACACAGATTGTTTAAATCTTCGTTTAGTCATCAGGTGATGAGATACTGACTCGATGATCTAGTTTACAGTGTTCTGTTCTGATAATTTTGCTGTCTATTAGGCTCACTGGTTGCTGTGTTATCAGGTGTGTAAATAAGACGTGAATTTATTATATTTATTAATGGTTCGAGAGCAGATGGATTATAACGTTACGGGTTAATTCAGCGACCAGCATCATGACCACCGTCTGCAAAAAGTGAAAGACGTGCACTGCTGGTTAATTTCTCCCTGTCGGACATCACAGGTGAGTCAAACCCGTTCATGACTGATGGCGAAACAACTCATTACACCCCTTTCCGTGAGCGAGCTAAGTAACGTTAGTTTGATTTGGACTGAATTTCAGTCTTATTTTACCAATAGTGTTTATCTAAGATGCTCGCACAAAAATACCACGGTAGGCTATTACATAGGCTTTTCTGGTACCATGATAATATTAGATTTTTTTTTTAAGAAGAAGGCTACTAGAAAATGGAAATTATTCAGTACCATTAAAATATGTGCTTTACTGTCTGATTCCATCACTGTACCATACCTTGCATAGCTAAATGTGCTTAGGTTATTTTAAAAAGAAAACCATGCTATGCTGAGTAGATTGATATAATAGGCCTATATTTTTTTGCAGTTGGCTAATTAACAGTTCGGATAATTCCCAATGACGTCACCTATTATGAAGACTTTGTCAGATTCTTTTTTATCATACTGGTTTTATGAGCTTTTATTATATTTGAGTTGTTTTCACTTCATAAGTGGTTAGAAAACGATGAACTGTTGTAAATTGCAAAAAATGCAGCTGTACTGCATGATGCTTAGCCCAAAGTTTCTATTAATGGACTTTTTTTGTAATTATTATTATTGAATATTTTGTTCCATTTTATTTGATCTTTTCTCTTATGCTTGTGAGACAATTACATTCTTATTATTTGTTAATTTAATTTAATTATATGTATTTGTATTAGGATTATTATAGTTAACTAAAACATAAACATTAAAAAATAATTTATTTAAAAAAAACGATTAATTTTTTTAATGTTTATGTTTTAGTTAACTATAAATAATTTAGTTTAAATAAAAATAACAAACACAAAAGTGAAATGAAAATTAATGAAAACTATAGTAGGCTATACAACAAAATTACTAAAACTTGAAAACAAAAATATGAAAACAGAATATATATATATATATATATATATATTCTGTTTTCATATTTTTGTTTTCAAGTTTTAGTAATTTTGTTGTATAGCCTACTATAGTTTTCATTAATTTTCATTTCACTTTTGTGTTTGTTATTTTTATTTAAACTAAATTATTTATAGTTAACTAAAACATAAACATTAAAAAAATTAATCGTTTTTTTTAAATAAATTATTTTTTAATGTTTATGTTTTAGTTAACTATAATAATCCTAATACAAATACATATAATTAAATTAAATTAACAAATAATAAGAATGTAATTGTCTCACAAGCATAAGAGAAAAGATCAAATAAAATGGAACAAAATATTCAATAATAATAATTACAAAAAAAGTCCATTAATAGAAACTTTGGGCTAAGCATCATGCAGTACAGCTGCATTTTTTGCAATTTACAACAGTTCATCGTTTTCTAACCACTTATGAAGTGAAAACAACTCAAATATAATAAAAGCTCATAAAACCAGTATGATAAAAAAGAATCTGACAAAGTCTTCATAATAGGTGACGTCATTGGGAATTATCCGAACTGTTAATTAGCCAACTGCAAAAAAATATAGGCCTATTATATCAATCTACTCAGCATAGCATGGTTTTCTTTTTAAAATAACCTAAGCACATTTAGCTATGCAAGGTATGGTACAGTGATGGAATCAGACAGTAAAGCACATATTTTAATGGTACTGAATAATTTCCATTTTCTAGTAGCCTTCTTCTTAAAAAAAAAATCTAATATTATCATGGTACCAGAAAAGCCTATGTAATAGCCTACCGTGGTATTTTTGTGCGAGCATCTTAGATAAACACTATTGGTAAAATAAGACTGAAATTCAGTCCAAATCAAACTAACGTTACTTAGCTCGCTCACGGAAAGGGGTGTAATGAGTTGTTTCGCCATCAGTCATGAACGGGTTTGACTCACCTGTGATGTCCGACAGGGAGAAATTAACCAGCAGTGCACGTCTTTCACTTTTTGCAGACGGTGGTCATGATGCTGGTCGCTGAATTAACCCGTAACGTTATAATCCATCTGCTCTCGAACCATTAATAAATATAATAAATTCACGTCTTATTTACACACCTGATAACACAGCAACCAGTGAGCCTAATAGACAGCAAAATTATCAGAACAGAACACTGTAAACTAGATCATCGAGTCAGTATCTCATCACCTGATGACTAAACGAAGATTTAAACAATCTGTGTATCCGCTTTACATCACGTCTCTAACAGGCGGCGATGCGCTTTTGTTGTATTGAGATGCTGTGAGTCTTAAACGGGCAGCACACTCCACGCCTCTCTGCGGACCCCACCACATCACCTCTTCTACCCAGTCTCAAATCACTCAGACCTTTACAGCTTTAAAAGCAATTCACCATATACCGCAGTCTCTCTGTTTTAGATGCTATTAATTATTTATTCCATTAATAACAATTAATCCATTAATAACAACTCTAACCAAGAGCAAGTTTGGTTATTTTTCAAAAAATAAACTCTTGTGGCGGTACCATAGTACTGAATCATTAGGTAAGCTATTTGAAATATAAAAAAGAGGCATTACCATTCTACATGTCCAAATGTATGGTAATAGCATGGGAGATTTTTAGTCGTGGACTAGTATTTTAGTCTTCATTTACAAGAGAGATATATAAAACATTAGATAGATTAATAGAAATGTTTTTATTTTGACATTTGATATGTTTTTGCGCACAGGCTATATAGCAAGGTATTTATACGGAACTTTAAAAGTACATTAAAGAATGTCCATAAAATATGCTTTTTTTTGTTCAGTGCAATATGGATAGTAAAGTGTTTTTTAAAATAGTAAATAGTATTTTTTATTTTATTTTACAATTAAAACCAAAAGTTCCAAACTCATTCATGAAACAACGATGATGGCCAAATAAAAATGTATATTGTTGATTTCCTCCATCTAGTGGTATACAGATGTAATAGTGCAGACACAATCTGTCTTTATTTAAGAATAGGTAAAAAAAAAAAAAACTTAAAATGTAAAAATAAAGAGAGGGATCAAGGGTTCAACACTCAGTATTTTTTTTTATTATTGTCAATTTTGTCAGTGATTAATAAATTATTTACAATTGTCTTTCACAAAGCATAAATCAAATCATAAGAGAGAGGAAGAGAATGAGAGAGAGAAATAGGCTGATAGAAATTTCATTTTATATATATAAATATATATACATATATATAACTAATTCAAAATATTAATAAAATCTATAGGCCTACTAATATTTCAGTGATACTAAAATAACACTGATTTGATTTTGGTACTAAAATACCACAGATTTGTATTTCTATTACTATATATAATGACTAAAAACACATCTGTTCCACCTTTATTTGACCCTCTCTAGCACTTTCTATTCTATTTTAATTCTACGTTATCTATATCTTCTTTTTTTTTTATTTAAAAAACAAACAAACACTAGCTTTCTAGTTTTTCTATTCCATCTACTTGTTTTTCTTTGTGTGT
>NW_015634483.1:900176-908609 GCF_001515625.1 Sinocyclocheilus rhinocerous
TATATATATATATATATATACACCTTGCTGCGTGTACTGCGTTAGGCTAACCGAGACTTGTCATTTGCACTTATATATTGTTGCTCTTTTGTTAGTTTTGATTGCTTCTATTGTCCTCATTTGTAAGTCGCTTTGGATAAAAGCGTCTGCTAAATGACTAAATGTAAATGTAAATGTAAATATTTCTATTATTATTTAATTTATTCTTATTATTTTGTTATATCTTTTATCTGATTGCTATTTGAATCAATTATCTGTCCTTTTAACATGTGTTTGCTGGCTTTTGTGTGGGAAAGTCGACACCTCTTCAACTCCCACGTTCGTTTCTGTGTCTCTCATTCATAAACATGACATGACCTCTCTGCTTCTGTTCCACTCACTGTGTGTGACAGCTTTACCCACGTGTGCAGCTCCAGGGACTGTTTCCATGAAAACCAGTGTTGTATCTGTGCACTCAATAAAAAGAAGTGACATTGTAAGACATGGTATTTGACCTCAGAAGGTCTAAGATGTTTCATATTTCCGATTCGATTGTTTATGTTTTGATTCGAAAATTGAGTTTGGCCATAAGGTAATTTATGGTATACACGGCTTCGATGGAATATTACTATACTGTGAGACATCAACATGCAATGAAAAGAGTCTTTCTGTCACTCATTTGGCACATTATTGTACACCAGGTGGCACAACAGCTGCACAAGAAGAAAATTTGCCTATTTAATTATCTGTGTGTAAACACACAAAGCCAAACCATGAACACTTCTGACCACAGTTTGTCCTGAAACCGCTTACTTGAATAATGTACATCACAAGCACATAATAAAGAACATCAATTACATTTCTAAATTGCATGCTTAAACACAGAGCAGCACTATTCACAAGATTTACTTTCCAATTTCCTAGTTTGCTCCATTCAAATACCCTACTGTAGAGGCTCTTGGGATTTTGTGTGTTGCCAGGTAACCGTCACTGCAGCTGCGCAGCCGGAGAGCTAATGCTACAGTGCTGTTAGTGCTGACCTCCTACTGTCATATGTTGTCCTGACTGCTTTTGGTTAAGCTAATTGAGCTTATGTGTGTAACTGTGTGTGTATTTTTAACACAGCTGTAGCTGCGTAATTCAGAAGCTCTTGCGGACCAGTTATGAGAAAATTCACAATAAATTATTGGACAAGGAATACAAGGAATCATGCTGAGAGGTTCTTCAGAAATGATAAATACTACCCTGCCTTTGGCTAACAGCAGCAAGTAGAAAATCATGTGTTGTCAGTGTGTATTTGGCTGCTCAAACGTTTATAAATTATGTCATTTTCCAGCAATACGTTGGTTGCTAAGGACGTTGCTTTTTTTGAATGTTCAAATATCAAATAACGTTTTAAATGATTGTTCTAAAATAAAACAATTAGTGTTCTAAACTACAGACTTTAAATATCAAGTTCTTTGATATATGTCATCTATGTTTCTTATTGAAGAAACACAACTAGAGGAAAACTGTGCTTGTATGAATGCGATTCATATGGAAACGTATGATTTTTAGAAAAATACCCTCAAATCCTCATAAATATAAAACCACATAAAGTTGCATTTAAAATAGATAGCAGATATGCATCTATGCATCTTGCTTCAGTGTCTCATATTGCTGTTGCTGAGACATTCAGGCATAAATAACTTAGACTCCTATAAGTCACTTTTATGTGTTCACACTTAGGTTCACTCTTACAAGAACCAACTTGTAAAACTTTTAACACTACAAGTTGCAATACAAATACTTATGTCTTAAATTCTTCACTTTCAAACACTCAAACCCTCAAGCTTTTAACATGTCAAATCTTCAAGCTTTTATTTCAGCAGGATATTGGTGAAATGCTGTAAACTTGAAAAAAAAATGAAATTATGTGAATTTAAATAGTGAAGTGAATCTAGTGTACATTGCGTTCCTATATCCGTGAAAATGACAAAAAATGCTGTATTATGCATGCCAGGCCAGTAGTTAGCGATGTCGCATTGTAAAGAAACACTGTGCACCTGCGCATATACGCATACCTATAGACTGAACACGTAATACGTATAAGCATGACGGCACCATTTAAAAAAAACGGGCGCTTTTGTAGTTTACATGGAGCGATGATTTTCCAAACCTTTGAAACCTGTTTTCAAAAGTTTGCCTTTTCAGTCCCCCAAAACACCGTTGTCATGTAAATAAATGGCCAAATGCAAAAAAAAAGTTTTCAGTTTTTAACTGGAAAACAGTTTTGTGTAAACGGCCCCTGAAAACGCGTGTAAGGTAAACAGGTCAATTTAGCTCAAAGGTAATTATTTTTGATTTTATAGGGAATTTGAACAGAATCACTGTTTTACGGCTGATCAGGTAAATCGGCCAGAGATTCATTGAATGAGCCGTATAACATCGTATAACAACTCCGCAATGGATATTAAAATCCAAAATATAGTGAAAACACTATTAATCATACTCACACATTCACAAGTTGCAGGAAGCGAGAAAGTGAGGAAAGAATGAGTTTAAGAGAATGAACGTGAAATCCCAAGTTTATAGCAATATGCGCAATTGCATAGACCTGAACAACCATCAATCTCTTAATTAACCCTCGCCTTGAGTTTCTCAATGAGGTTAAAATTTATATTAAATGCACCAGTTTACACGAAACACTCAACGGGAAAGAAAAGAAACTAAAGTAAAAGAAAGAAAAGAGTTAAGTTTGACGAGACTAGGTGGCATTTCTCCTCATGGTTTTAGAGGAGCTACTGGCATGTAAGCCAGAGCACGCTGGAACGGCGCTAAGCATGGCTAAAATCCCTAATGCAAAAAGCGATGACTAAAAGCAATGGCCAAAAGCAGACAAGGCAAAAAGCATGGCTAAAGGCTTAATTTGATGGTGTCCTGAGTATTTAAACCGGGCTGTTGGACACATCCCAAATGGTGTCTTGACCAATTAGACATTGTCTTAGCTTGGGGTGTTGCTATGTTTCTCCTCCCAATACATAAATCAACATGTTATCTTATCAGTCACATGGTCCGAATTTTCCCGCTCTTACAAAGTATAATTTGGGCATGATTTCTATAACAAGAATATAATAAATTTTACAAAGTACTGATTCATAGAAACGTTTAAAGCATGAAAATTCAAACTCATACATACCCAACATGAATATAATCCTATAAACTATTCAATAGTTATTCAAAATACATACACAATAAGCGATTAGGACATGATAGTCAAATGTGTGGGTTACATACATGCTATGGAGTTAAGCAATGGACTGATATTCATTTATAAGTCCTTTTGAGATCATTTTGGTGCATCTACATCTGTAAAAGACACTCTCTCTGTCGTTCTGTGAATGTGAGGATGTGCTTTGTGAGGAACAAAAAGGTTAAAAGGTCTCATAAGGAATCTCAGTCTGGGATTCCTGGGTCTTGGGTGGGGGAAACCAATCCGAGGAAGTCTTCAGCTCGTGAATTCTATCACAGATTTACATGTGATGGTCATGCTGTGCATCTCTTTGACCATTAATCTTGGTTACTTGCCCCAAATTTGACAAACTCCTTCCTGAGTTGGGATTATCAATAAGTGTTCTTTTGTGTTAATGTTGCAAGCTGTTCTGTGAAAGAGTTGGTTGGTTAGGCTTGCTTCAGACTGGCTGGCGCTAGGATCTGGACAGATTTATTATGTTGTCTTGTTATCCTGGGCCTCTTTTTGGGTTGTTCAACACCAATCTGATCAAATCTTAAATTGTCTGATTCACTCTGATACCCTACACACGGAATTATAAGCTGTGCGCGTGTAAATGAACATAGTGTCACTCTTCACTCAGAAACATGCAGAGCAACTGACAATATATTTTGTTAATTAAATTGCAGCCTTTGATTTGATTGCAATTTGATAAGATATATCGCAATTTCAGTTGTATTTCAAATAGTTGTGCTGGCCCATTTTTTATTTTGATGTTACTTTTGATTTAATTACCGTAATTATTATCTTTTCATCAACTCATAAACCCCAATTTGGGTAACAATGTTTTAGTGCAAGAATGGATTTTCTTCAGAAAACATTTTAATGAAAATCTATGACCTTAATGTTTTATTTAGTAGTAGGCTAGCTATTCTATAAATGGAATTTCAGGTTGTGTTAAATTATGAATGTAGTAACTTTTTTATAGTAACTTTTCTTTTTTTTTTTATTAGAAACTGTACCCCACATGTTTTGCTCAAAAACTACTACTTGGTGTAGATTGTAATTACTATTTAATGCAGCCCCTGTTGTTGCCATGGCGAATCGGCACAAAGGAGAAATGCAAAAAAATAGAGGCCGCGTGTGTGAGAGGCGCTTATGGTTGTCTTGGTTACAACCATTCTCCCATGTAACGTAATGAGAAGCCCAACCTGAGGGAGCTGAAAGGGACTATTTTTAGCCCAGATTCACCAGTACCTGTGGGTTTGTGCCTTTTTTGAACGTTGGTTTCTTAGAGTTGTGTTCTTAAACGGAGCTAAAATTGATTGTTAACGGTGTGAAATTTTGTCCATTTTACATAATGCGCAGTCACTACTTTAAGTAAGTCATTTGTAGGTGACTTGTTTTTTCCAAACAGTGGCGGACAGGGGGTCGGTTTTGGGTAACCTGTTTGGAACCTTGACTACGTCATGAGACTTAAATCGGGTGGTGGAGGGCTGATGTTTAAGAGATTGGTCAGTTTATTTAAAGGTTGCAGATTGCACAGGTGGCCTTAGAACTTGCTCTGTGTTAAGAAGCACCAGTAAATGGCAAGTAGCAAATAACACATGAATAACGCAATGGATATGTCTTGAGTTTTAGATCCTTACCACAGCTTTTTACTTATATGAATCTTATATGATTTCGGTGCAGAATGATCAAGCAAATCTGCTTAATGTTTGTGGTGTTGTAAGGAATGGCACAGAAAATGTCCTCACTACCTGTCAGATATCACTGAAATAGTTATTGTAAAAAAATCACACCTGCCCCTGTGACTGTAAACAGCAAGAACAAATCTGACTGCAGGCCGACATGTGAGCCAATCAGAAAACTAGCAGGCATTTAGAGCCTGTAAATCATCTGGAGTGTTTGTATTTGCTCTTCGGAGGGTGGAGCTGTCAGTCAATTGGCAGCTGTCACTGACAAGTCTACAATAATATATTAATGGTGAAAATTATAACATGCCTTGTTTTTACTTCTCACATGGATCATAGAAATATAGGAATATAGGACAATTTGACTATTGTTTAACATTAAGCTAAAACATTAAGTGAAATCAGACAAGTGCTATTTTAGTATAATTGAGGTACTATTAGGCTACTAGTTTTTAATAATATTTTGAATTATTGTTATTTTTATATTTTCTAATTTCCTTTAAGTTAATTGTAATTTGTTGTGTTTTGTCATTTTTATTGTTTTAAAATTAAATGTGTATACATAGTTTTTATTCATTATTCATTATTTTAGTTTTAGTTATTGTGATGCATCAAGTTTAAACTAAATGAAAATGAGAAAAGAAGTTTAAGTTTATTAAAAATGTTTTCAGTTAAAGTTTATTTTATTTAAGTAGCAAAAATGCTTTTTATGGTTTTAGTTTGTTAAGAAAATATATTTTATGAGGTGGCGATTTCTTATGCAATACGTATGATGTGATTTGTACAGAAATGTATGACTTTTGGAAAAAGATTTCACCACAATCTATATCTAAACATTACCATCAGTGGAGCTCAAGTAGTTTGTATGAAAATGAGATTGTAGGAATTCATACGAAATAGCCACCAGTTGGCTAAAAGGTAAAATAGTGATGAATTGCCATAAGACTGTGTTAAGCAAGATATTTACATTAATGAATCTAGAACAATAAGATCAGGAATCTCATTTGGTGACACTAATGGCACAGACCTCACCAATTTTGTAGAGATAACAGAGCTTTGTTACGAGTGAATAGAGCATGTCTTTATTGAGATGAGGATTGCTTCAGGATGTGTATTTTGGCTCCTTTCATTGCTTAAAGAAAGAGATGCTTTTCTCGTCCTTCTCTTGTGTTAAGAGATGTAATTTTGTCTATCACTCCCGTGTCTTATCTCTCACTTGTCACTAACACACACAGCAGTGTTCAGGTTTCTGTGCTGGCAGGAGGAGCTGATTGCTGGGTTATCTGCCACCGAGAGAAGCCAATGTCACAACAGACAAGTTAGAGGGAGAGAAAGAGACGGTAACAGAGAGATAACATAGAAGTATATCACTCAGTCTTAAAGGGATAGTTCACCCAAAAATGAAAATTCTGTCAATTACTCACCCTCATGTCGTTCCAAACCTGTAAGACCTTCATTCATCTTCGGAACACAAATTAAGATATTTTTGATGAAATCCGAGAGCTTTCTGACCCTCCCATAGACAGCAATGCAACTGAAAAATTTTATGGCCCAGAACAGTAGTAAGGACATTGTTAAAATAGTCCATGTGACATCAGTGGTTCAACCGTGATGTTATAAAGCTACGAGAATACTTTTTGTGCACAAAGAAAACAAAAATAGCGACTATTCGTGAGAGCAACACTGTGATTTTGTGTTTTTGTTTGTCCTGTAAACCAAAGGGAAACTTCTTGATTTATGTTTTGATGTTATCATTAATATTACACCCTGCTCATGGTCTCCAGAAACTCTGTATTACCATGTTAGTTGTTCTCCATGCTCAAATGCTGTCGTGTTTCTGTGCTTAGGGTTTGGTTTTGACAATAAGGTAAGGAGACTGGTAAAGAGCATTGGAGCATAACACACACACACTTACGCAATCTCTCTATCTTTCACGCACATTCAGCTGGGTTATGCAAAGTCTTGCTGAGGTGCACAGTCAGAGTTTAACAGCTTCAGTGAGAGCTATATTTAACACAGTGTGTAGATGTGTCACGCCGTAAGATAGCGCCTTTAAACTCCCCGGTATAAAGTGCCATTTAACTGTGTGTGTATCCAGGTGTGGAGCTAAAATAGTGTGAAAGAGTTGCCAAATTTGTCCATGGCGTCACACATTTATTTTCCCACTAGGATAGTGTAATCAACCCTCTACATTGCGAGTAAATCACTCGCATATGCGACTAAATCTTCACTCTGGGCGACTAAATGATGTCTAATATTAGCCAATGGCTAATAAATTCTTAGATTTTACTCGCCAGTGTGTGAGTTAGAGGCTAAATATAAGTTTAGCACAGATATTTTCACTCGCCGAACTCTTGACTGAGTGCTTCAGAGTTTCATTTTCTGTCAAGCGACCTGTGCTATTCTTCAATTAATCTGAATGGATGCGCAGCCCATCTGTATTTGACGTACCGTAAACTGTAGTGTAAAGGCGCACAACTCGCTGTTGCTTTGTCTCACACACACGCAAAGAGAGAGACAGAGCGAGAGAGTCTTACATAACGTAGAATAAACGTGCTACATGTAAATGATATTCTTTGTTGTATTTTCCTGTCAAAATTAACAGCGTTCCTTTGGAATTCTTCAGCTTTTAAGAACTGCCGGGTTCTCCGGTAGTGGGCGGAGCTAATGCGCAAAGGACAATCTCATTGGCTGGCACTCACCTATTATCATCCCTGTTTTGATTTCAGCAAATCAATTCGAGCGAACGCAGGCAACGTGATTAATATTCATGAACCCAGCAGCTCATTAATCCCTAGTGCATTTTATATTGTTATTAGTAGAATTTGTAGTAGTATTGCTATCTTATCAGTATTATTATATATTTTTTTCCTTTTTTATAGAAACACTAAATGACAAAACAATATCTTAAGCACCACCACCAGTCCTAAATTCAGTTAAAATGACTAATATGCATTCATACATGGTTATCAAGTTTTAATTCTAATTACTAAACTTCTATTATTAAATAATTTTTAGTGTTCAAGTATTATTTTTACTTTAAAAATTTTTATTTTTTTCTTTAAATTTACATTTGCACAATTTAAATAATTAGCTTTTTATCAAATCACAAACTTCCTGAGAAACCTTGGCACTTCATGTTTTTGAAAATAAAGGATATATATATTTTTTTCTCTTTGTAGTTTTTTTTTAGGTCAACATGCAAAATAGTCCTGTTTAAATCTGTGTGATAAACAAGTTACATAAAAAGTTGTGCTGTTGAATGACTAATCGCGATTAATCGCATCCAACATAAAAGTTTTTATTTACATAATATATGTATGTGTACTGTGTATATTTATTATGTATATATAAATACACACACACATACAGTATATATTTTGGAAATATTTACATGCATATACATTTATATATTTACATTTTATATTTTATATTATATATAAATATATTTCATAGTTCAGATATTTAAAAAGCTGTGCTCTTTTACAAACATAATACACACACACACACATACATATACATATATATATATATATATATATATATATA
>NW_015634483.1:908725-908956 GCF_001515625.1 Sinocyclocheilus rhinocerous
TATAAATACACACACACATACAGTATATATTTTGGAAATATTTACATGCATATACATTTATATATTTACATTTTATATTTTATATTATATATAAATATATTTCATATGTAAACATAACATATTTTTCTTAAATATATACATGCATATGTGTGTATTTATATATACAAAATAAATATACACAGTAAACACACATATATTATGTAAACAAAAACTTTTATTTTGGATGCGATT
>NW_015634483.1:909386-910805 GCF_001515625.1 Sinocyclocheilus rhinocerous
TAAACATAACATATTTTTCTTAAATATATACATGCATATGTGTGTATTTATATATACAAAATAAATATACACAGTAAACACACATATATTATGTAAACAAAAACTTTTATTTTGGATGCGATTAATCGCGATTAATCGTTTGACAGCACTAATAAAAAGTAATCTAAATGTAATCAGAATACATTACCTAAAATGTGTATATTACCGTAATGATTATTCCGTTTCTAGTCTGGTTTCATGTTATGTTTTTGTTTCCTATATTTTTCATTACTGCCACAAGTTTCTCTCTTGCGATTTTTGGTTGGTCTTATTGGAGTATCTTGTTTATTAAAGAAAAAAAAAAATCTGCATTTAGATCCTTCCTACTTGTTTCCTTCACTGGCCTTGACAATTATGCTACTAACTACAGTTTTCGTCATGTAATTTGTATTCAGTAACAAGCTACAATTTGTAAGTAATCTAACCAGAACTGAATGTATTGCAGCTCTCTGCAGAGAGGGTGGATTTGGGGTAAATACTTGGGCTGACCATGTGATTTTCACACAGAAACTCTCTCTCTTTCTCTAGTTGGCCTCTGACAAGTTTGGTACGTGGACAGACGCTCAAAGAAAACGAAAATGCCAGTAGCTTCCGCCAGCTCTGACTCAGGTAAGATGCGTTATCTTAATGATTTACTGAACTTAGAGTTTGTTACCAGTCCAAAACCTTGTTAATCCACAAAAGGGTTTTGTGATATAATGAGGAGGGAAAGTGGCTGAAACCCCACAATAAACTGGGATTAAATGTTTGTGCTACACTGAGCATCCACACATCTGCCAAGCTTCAGACCTAGCTTTCACTGAAGAGACACTTGAGTCAATATCATTGTATCTCTCTGGACAGCTACACAGAATGAAATCAATGCATTGTTCTGTTATGATGTTCTTTTGTTGAAACAAAGACAAAAACAGAGAGATGATCACATCCTCCTGTACAAAAACTATTCTGAGAACAGGGGAGTTGGTGTTGAGAAGGGATGATGAAAAAGTAACATAAACTAAGAATTTGGAATTTATAGCGGGGTCCAGATATTAAAGTATAAAGACTATGTATATTATAGAGTATAAAGTACATAGGTATTCAATCATTTAGATTTTTGATTTTAGAATTTCTATGTATATGATTATGTATATAGGTATTCAATGATTTAGATTTTAGAATTTCGGTAACACTATTTTAAGGTGTCCTTGTTACACGTGTTACATGTACTTACTATTATAATAACAATTAATTATGCATAATTACATGCAAGTAACCCTAAACCAAACCCTAATCCTAACCCTAACCATATAGTAAGTACATGTAGTTAATTAATATTACTCAGTACTTAAATGTATAATTACACTGTAACAAGGACACCTTAAAATAAAGTGTAACCAA
>NW_015634483.1:910922-919730 GCF_001515625.1 Sinocyclocheilus rhinocerous
TTAGTTTGGCTGCAATGCTCAAACAGCTTGCAAAATAGAAAAACCAACATGACAAAGAATCGTGATAAAATCGTGAATCGTGATATTTCAAAAAAAAAAAAAATCGTGATATTTTTGCCATATCGCCCATCCCTAGCCGAGGGGGAACAAACCCATACACCCCCCACTCCCCACCCGGTCCGCGATTGTGCCCTCGTAACGCCATTTTGCCCCTGCCCCTCCAGAGGTCTGTGCACGCCACTGCTGAAATGGATGATGTATGCATCTGAATATTTATATACTTACAGCAGCCATTAAAGTCAGAGCAGAGGCTATGCTGATAATTGTAGGAATAATACTAAATTTTCTTGCCTGGAAAAGATTCATATATACATATATTAAAAGCATGTATTATATCACTTGTGCTCTGATGTCTTTAGCATTTGAGTCACATACCGTTCCAAACACCATGATGTAAATGAATTCCATACACTCTGTAAAGTGTTTTTTTCGCTTCTGTCCTGCAGCATCAGTGGAATAGTGAGCAAATCTGAGAAGACAATTATTGGCAGTATTGAGCATAACAACATTCCGTGTCAAATTAACCACATTTTGGAAACTTCCCCAGCTCAAATGTTTGATTTTGTTAATGTTTTTGGTAACACTTTATTTTAAGGTGTCCTTGTTGCACGTTACATGTACTTACTATTATAATAACAATTAATTATACATAATTACAGGCAAGTAACCCTAAACCAAACCCTAATCCTAACCCTAACCATATAGTAAGTACATGTAGTTAATTAATATTACTCAGTACTTAAATGTATAATTACACTGTAACAAGGACACCTTAAAATAAAGTGTAACCAGAATTTCTTATCATAATTAAAAGAGTAGTGTGCAATTTGTGTTTAGTTTGAGGTGGGATTGTTTTTTTCTAAACAATGAAAGATGGGAAAGTGTTTTTGCAGCTCAGTTTGTGCCTCTAATGGTGCAGACATTACATGTCACTTTTAATTTTTTTTCTGCCATTTAATTACCTCAAAGCACTTTAGAATGGAGAAAATAAAATTAAAATTAATTTCATGAAATTAAAAAATTATAATTAAAAGTTATTCTAGTTTAATTAGCAACACTTTACAATGAAGTTTAATTTGTTAACATTAATTAATGCATTATGTGTAATGCACTAACTATGAACAATACTTTTACTAAATGTTAATTTGTACTAATACATTTTTAACATTTTTTAAATTGTATAAATGAACATTAGTTTATATATTTTAAACAAGCATGAATTAACAATGAACAACAGTATGTTTATACTAGGGCTGTCAATCGATTAAAATATTTAATCGCGATTAATCACACGATTGTCATAAGTTAACTCGTGATTAATCGCAACTTAATCGCACATTTTTATCTGTTCTAAATGTACCTTAAATGAATACTTTTCAAGTTTTTAATACTCTAATTTTACTGTTTCTGTTGTCAGACAACTGAATTAATATGAAATAGTGACTGAAACGCGACCCATAAGACTACATAATCTGTACAAAAATCCTGATTTATAATCGAGCCATCGACTGATGAAATCAAATACACATAAGACAAAGACAATTCCTGTGTTGTGATTTCGGCTATACTTGCATGTAAAATTAGAAAAGCAACATAATATGTGTTTTAACTGAAAGCGCTGCTCCTTTCTGCCGCTCGCTGAACAGAGCAGACGCAGAGAAAGAGGTGTGTGCAAATGTTACCAAAGATACACCTGAATATATACTTAAAGCACCTTGTAAATCAGCATCACCTTGAATTGTATGTCTTTTCACAGACATTACCATCCTTCTGTCATTGTGCAGGTTTCTGGTATTAAATGAATTGGCGTTCAGTGCTGACCTGCAGTCATGAGAATACACACATTGTAATCTCTTACACTGCACAGAATCTTGGCTCAGAGCCGATACTTTCAGCTCTGTGATCGCACTGAATGGGTTGTGCACACAGAGAGAAAAGAGACCAAGAGACCAAGAAAAATTAGGGCAACTTCCCATTTGTGTGAATAATAAATGGTGCAACCTGGAACACATTACTCTTATTCACAGGTTAGTGACTCAAACGTTGAGTTACTCCCTCTGGGGCTGCAGCCATACTACCTACCTCAGGATGTTTTGCTATCTGTCCTCTGATGTCTACTCAGGATGTTTTGTAGACTGTAAAACAAGAGAAACAAGGACATTAGACCTGATATTGGTGCAATTCCCATGGCAGAATGCACCCTTTCTGTGATGAGCTTTTCGACCTTTCTGAATTAAAATGAATTTAAATATGTATTTTGTAGGCATAAAATAAAAAACGTCAGCGTGATACAACTGGCCTGATAAGGCAATGAAAAAAGCCTCATTAAATGAATGAAATTCTTGAAAAGAAAACATTATTAAATAATTTGGCATCATTTTTTTTATTATAATTTCTTTTTCTTTTCTTTTTTTTCCAAAATGCTTCACTAATTATACAAACTGAAGATGAACTTTCATCATCATGCAGAAAAACATAAAACAGCACACCCTCATGACTGTGTCAAGGTCAGTTAGTCTCTTAAAATATCAGATAATTTCAGACCTTTTTATGACAAAGCAAGGTTAGTTCAGATTGTAAAATGTCATGTGGCGTGACTCACACAAAAAATGTATGTAATAATTGTGGGAAAATATATTTTTACCTCGGAAAATATATCTAAAGACTTTTAGATGAGATAAGATACACATCAAGTTGTAAGGAAAATATGTTAATTACTTAAAGGGGTCATATAATGCCATTAATAATGCCATATAATCTTCATTAAGACCCTAAAGAATCATATCAACTTGTGGAAAATGGGCATCCTATGACCCCTTTAATAATTACAACATATGACATTAGAGTCATTATATTTAAACTTTTCTTGAAAATGGTATAAAAGATTTAGAAACCTTATGAAGCCAAGACGAATACAAAGAGCACATTTCTAAGAACTTGACATGTCAATGACCCAAGTGCCCATTAGGTAGATGCTTTTTATCCAAAGTGACTTAAAGGGTTAGTTCACCCAAAAATGAAAATTCTGTCATTAATTACTCACCCTCATGTCGTTCCAAACACGTAAGACCTCCATTCATCTTCCAAACACAAATTAAGATATTTTTGATGCATTCTGACAGCTCTCTGACCCTCCCATAGACAGGTTGGGTACTACCACGATCAACGTCCAGAAACGTAGCAAGGAGATCGGTAAAATAATCCATGTGACATCAGGGGTTCAACCGTAATATTACGAAGCTACGAGAATACTTTTTGTGCGCAAAAGAAAAAAACCCCCGACTTTATTCAACAATTCAACGACTTTCTGAGCACTGGAAAGAGCCCAATCAACTTTCCACTTAGCTTGTGAGCACTGACCTTCAAGACTTCAGTACATCATCACCCTTAAGATGTGCTGGCTTCCATCCGATGTGTTTTCTTGACCCGATCGCCTTAAGAAACTGTTTTCCTTGCCATTATGCCATTACTGTCATCCAGAGTCCTAATTTAGCACTATATGAACACATCTAGATCTGTCTGAAGGATACAAGCCTCATTTCACCTCAGTTAACACTTGTAGTGCTTGATAATGAGGTCCAGTTAGCCACAAGTAAACACAAGCTGCAGACAGCTAACTGAGCATCATACATACAACTCCTTTAGCCAGCTGTTAGAAATGTGCACAAATAGGGACTCTCCAGTTTGTTTTGTTTTGCATTTATTCATTATTACAAGGTTTAGATTTACAGAGTTTGTTTCCAGTATGTTTACAAAGCACACTGTATTACATTTGCATGAATTGGCGTGAATTTAGCGTATTTTGTTGGATTATAGTTCTTTTACTTGCATGATAATTTTTACAGTTTTATTTCTACACTATATTACAATTAAATCTAAATAAATAGTTTACTGTGACTTCACATTGAACAGAAACAGGGAATAATTGATGTAGCAGCATTGCGCTGTAGAATCTCAGTGTTTATTTGTGTCTGTATTACAGACATCTCGTGTTTATTTACAGATTAACTGTAATAGTGTGATGTCCACAGTACCATACTGGCGCTTGGGTTCCCAGCATGCATTGCAGCATGAATACAGTACACGGTTTATTTTATTGTAGCTGCTTTAGTTGTCACTTCAAGTTACTTGGGTAACAGTTTACAACAAGGTATGTTTGTCAGTAGTGACCAATGCATACTAATTTACTTATGGAATTGAAACATTTCAAGTTGCATAAATTAACATTAGTTAATGTGTTATTATTTAAATCAGTTATTTTATTTAAAATGAATCATCTAAATCTAAAATTATTTTTAGTTATTTGTTGATTGTCAGTTGTTGAATTTTGCCTGGTGTTGGTATTTTTGCATGCCTGAGCTTGTTAAAAGGTCACCAGCGATAACAACCACCACAACATCACTGCAAACACTCCACCAATTTAACTGTTTATAAAAGAATATATTACCTTTACTGTAGCTAACAACAAAATAAATGTGCATAGGATCGTTCAGGTCATCTTGGAGGTACCTCACAAGAAATGTTTCAAATAGAAATTTCATATTGATCTCTCATTGCAGACGTATCTTGGCAGGGTTTGAGACATTGTTGAGAGCTCATCTGAAACATTTTCTCACAAATAAAACAACAGATCCAAGAGTCTTAAATAAGTCTCCACTTTCAATGTAATTTCATAGGAGATACATTTAAGGAGATTCGATTTTATAGAGAGCTCTCTAGTGATTCTTCTTTCCTAAGGAGAATTTCCTCTTCACTCTTTGTTCGCATGAGCCATTTTCTCTTCCTCCTCCTTTTTTCCCTCTATTCTGTCTCTCTCTCTCTTTTGCATTGTCTCCTCTTATTAGGTCTCTGCGTTTGGTCTTACAGTTATGTTGAGCTTTCTTGGCGAGTCTGTCACAGTCTTCAGCAGCTGAGAGGGAGTGATAGGGAGGAGGCTGAAATTCTCTGGCAACCTGTGTGTCTGGAATCTGTGTTGTTAGAGTCAGAGAAGGATATTAGGAGGCAGAAAGCCCAGCCATTTATACTGCCTCAAA
This sequence comes from Sinocyclocheilus rhinocerous, assembly GCF_001515625.1. Lineage (NCBI taxonomy): Eukaryota > Metazoa > Chordata > Actinopteri > Cypriniformes > Cyprinidae > Sinocyclocheilus > Sinocyclocheilus rhinocerous. Next base: position 916,016 of record NW_015634483.1, read on the forward strand.
CTGCCTTTAAACTTACAACAGGAGGGATGAAGAGGGAAGACAAAAATGGGAAGAACAAGGAAGCCTGAGGTGTCACAAGACAGGGAGGGAACAATCAAGAAATGAAAGATCTAGGAAGGGACAAGCGAGAGGAAGAATGAGAGGTGGGGAGGCTTTCTGGAAACCGATGCTGACGTCAAGGAGGTGAAAAAAGTGAAGGAACAGAAAAGAGGGAAGGAACGCATGTGAATTTGAGGCAGGAAAAGAGGCTTCAGAGAGATTGAACTATGGCTGGGAGTATCTATAACAGAATGTCCCTGGAGGAGATTAGATCGATCAGCTCTCTAGAGGGTCCAGGAGGTAAGACACAGAGAGCAGAAGATCAGTTCAGATCTTTAAAAGCATGCTGTGATTTGACTAGAGCAAGAGGGACTTCAGTTTTTACTGTGGTTTTGCAGTTAGAACAGTACACACAACTGTAATGATGGATGAACTGATAGATATGCCTATTAAGAAGCATCATATTCTCATAGTAGTTGATAACATGGTCAAGGAATACTATTTCTGGTGTTAATTAAAAAATTGAAAATGTAAAAATTATTTATTGAAAGGTATATTGTGTGGTTTTAACATACAACTGTTAAAATCTAAGACCTTATGAATGCATTACGAATACACTTATATATACAGGCTTCATAAAAATTGTCACCAACATTTTTTTTTACATCCCTCTAGCACATAATGTGTGTGTGCATGTGGAGAGAAGAGATGAGGAGGGGTGCATTGAAAGAGAGGTGACAAACCAGTGTCCAATTAGCTTTGTGCTTGAGAGCACATCCTCTGTTTGTTACAGCTGCCTGGAGAGAATGAGTCTTACAACTTCCTTTATTTTCAGATTTCCTCTCTCTCTTGGCTTCCTTTCTTTGAGGTTCAAACTACAATAGAGTGAAATACATTCCATTGCATCTTTTCACAAAAATGCAGTTTCTTTGATCATAATGCAGTATTATAGGACTGTCCGCTCAAATTCTATTCCCGTTTCACTTGAGAGGCTGACAATATATAACGACAACATATCTTTCCTGAGCAGAGTAAGCAGCGTCGGCCTCATGAATATTCAGTTTGCTTATTGAATAATGCATGATTACATTCAATCACACACTTACACACCTGTAGGCCGGCTGTGTATATTGCAATAATAGCAGGGATGACATCTCCAATCCAATGAGCAAGAATGACACATTTATGAGAGACTAGCTTAGGTGTGATGTGTCTGTTTATACAAAATGTTGAGAAATAAGCAGAGAGAATTATGGGTGTAATAACAGATTGTGTCTATGGAACTCAAAGATTGTAATTCACTACTACAGTGAGATCGCAGACGGAGCGAAGGTGATTTGATCAGTTCTAGTGGTGATCTGTGATTTCACACTTGCAGAAATGTAATAACATAATGCTGTGTGGAAACTTGTGTGTGTTTTATTCAGTGGTTACCTCACAACAGTGATAAAATCACTGTCGGTGTGAATGGGGCTTTATATTACATTTATTCATTTAGCACATGCTTTTATGGAATGATTTATAAACGGAAAAAAATTAAAAACAAGTAAGGATAGTTGTAATGGTCTGTGATTAGGTGAATTAAGGCATGTTTACACAGCCAATTTAATGCTGCTTTTTGCCTGCTCAAAATTTTCAGAATCCAGACTAAATTAAGCCTGCAGATCCGCAAAGCATCATAGCATACAATTATATTTGCTGTGTAAATGCATTTATGCCACCTCTGAGCAGCATTCAATAGCCTATTGCCAAATTTATACTGCAAAGGTGGCACAGAAGTGCTTCTGAAGTGGTATTTATGTGTCTTTACACAGACTGCTGTTCAGAGGTGACATAAATGCATTACGCTGCAGTTATAACTGTGTACTTTGATGCTAGAGGCTGATGTGAGTCAAAGCAGGCATAATTTAGTCTGGCTTTATGCATAATTGCACATTTACACTGAATTTTGAGCAGGCACAAAGCAGCATTAACTTATGAAAAGATACCTAAATGCCACTTCAGAAGTGCTCCCGTGCCACCTTTGCAGTGTAAAATTGCATTATGGTACAGTTAGAATTCAGATGACTGGATCTACTCATGTTTGCATTACTTTAAATATAATGCAGTATTCTCCAGACATTTTTGTATGCTATGAGGTTTATAGGGTAAAAAGGAATTTAGAAGAATGTTGATTACATGGTTCATTTCCTGAGAATATGAGAGTACAGACTGATAGAGGCAGAGTTTCCCAAAAGCATCATAAGCAGATCGTAGAAACAAATGTACAAATCTTCTTTGTTTCCCAAAAGCATTGTAACTTTAAGGTGAAGTATGCCGTTTCTGTGCTACTAAAACAGAATTACAAAAATGAGGCATATCTGCAAACAAACTTTGCAAGCAAACAAACTTTGTAAAAGCACTGCCAGTGTTTACCCTTGTTTTACCATGTTGTCTGTCTCTGCATTGTCTGACATTGTCTGGTTCTAACAAATTTGTGGAATGATTTTGAAATTATTTTTGGAGAAATGCACAAAAACATTACGAATGACTGTAACCTTGCATGTAAAATAACTCGTTAGTTAGCTCTATATCTCTAGATCTATATTAGTAAATGCAATTTCAGGGCTTTTCTTTTATTTGGTAAGAATTTTTTAAAGGTAGGCATTGTTATGAGTGAGTGTGTACTGTGTACAGTACCAAATGCACAAACTAAGATCATTAGTATAAGATAAGATGAAAACCGTTAATGCTAAGAAACGATCAAGATTAAAGCCTGAAAGATTTAAAGACGTCCATTAAAACCCATGAGGGGTTTGGAAATATGTAATTAGAAATTGAGTTGAGGCATCTTTATGCAAGTAAATGAGAACAGGAAAAAAAATTAATAATTTGGGCTCCAGGGAATGAACAGATTGCAATTAATAGATCACATGGAGAAATGAGGTGCAGGTTTAAGTGACTTGAGTTTTAATATACTTTGTTGATATGCTGAATAGGGGTGGGTGATATAGCCTCAAAATTATATCACAATATTTCAAGAATATTTGCGATAATGATATTTATGATGATATAGAAAAAAATACGGAACGTTTTATTGGTGATTGCAGCTGGCAGGCAGCAGCATTTATTAGTGCAAACACAATGAAGTGTCACTATAAAAGGACCCAGAAGCAAAGGCAAGTCAAACAGAGTATTTATTGTCCACAAAAACAAACTTAGGCAGTCTGCCGTTCACTGGCCATATTCTGCGGTCGCAGAACTGGACTTTAACACAGAAGAACTGGAACATAAGGATTGACTTGACTTGAGAGTTCGGGGCGCCACCCCGGGCTGCAGGGCGAGGAGCGACTACCTCTCAGACTTGTACGGACCGGAGGACAGCGTCCGGAGGAGAGCAAACTGCTGGCAGCGGGTACTGGGAGACTGGGCAGAAATCCAGGTAAGTCACACGACAGGCCACGACTTGACAATACAGGACTGAACTCGACTAGATCATACAACTGACGGGAAAGAGTTGCCAAGAGACTGACATCAAAGCACAATAATCTGGCAAAAGACCTCGTAATACGCAGAGGAAAATCAGCGTAAAGAGGGAACAGGTGCAGTCCCAATCAGCGCAAGCGCTGATTGTGATCGCGAACAGCTGAGTCTAGGATAGCACAGCACGAAATAGAAAAGAAAAGAAAACTAGAGT
>NW_015634483.1:920311-925277 GCF_001515625.1 Sinocyclocheilus rhinocerous
AGACTGGGCAGAAATCCAGGTAAGTCACACGACAGGACACGACTTGATAATACAGGACTGAACTCGACTAGATCGCACAACAGACAACTGAGAATAGCCAAGAAACTGACATCGAAACACAATAATCTGGCAAAAGACCTCGTAACACGCAGAGAGAAATAGAGAGGAAAATCAGCGTAAAGAGGGAACAGGTGCAGTCCCAATTAGCGCGAGCGATGATTGTGATCGCGAACAGCTGAGTCTAGGATAGCACAGCACGAAATAGAAAAGAAAAGAAAACTAGAGTTAAACACGGCTCATGACAGTACCCCTTCCCCGAGGAGCACCCCCAGGCGCTCACGAGGAAGGAGACTGGCAAGAGCGACGGAAGTCCTCAATGAGCGAGCAGTCCAGAATGTCCCGGGCCGGGATCCAGCTTCTCTCCTCCGGGCTGTACCCCTCCCAATCGACCAAGTACTGGAAACCCCTCCCCCGAGGGCAGACAGCCAACAGCTTCTTGACTCTAAAGACAGGAGAACTCTCGACAGGGGGGAGGGTGGTGAGGGAAGGGAGGGAGGGCGGATAACGGGTTTAATACACGAGACGTGGAAAACCGGGTGAACCCGTCTTAAAAAGGGAGGTAATCTAAGTCGCACTGTCACCAGACTGAGCACCTTAACAATCGAAAAAGGGCCAATAAATTTAGGCGCTAACTTACGAGACGGAGACTGTAGGGGTAGGTTACGAGTGGATAGCCATACTCTCTGGCCACAGATGTATCTCGGGGCCTTAGAGTGGTGACGATTGGCAGCCTGACAGGTGTGCTTTCTTGTATTACATAATGCATTGCGCACCCTTTTCCAGGTACGTCGACAGCGTTTAATAAGGGCCTGGACCGAGGGGACGGAGACCTCAGATTCTTGAGAGGAGAATAGCAGTGGTTGGTAACCTAGACAACAATGAAATGGAGATAACCCGGTAGATGACGACGGTAACGAGTTATAAGCGTATTCGGCCCAAGGTAGCTGTTCACACCAGGAAGTGGGGTTGTGAGAGTCCGGAGCGTCCCAAAATCTGATTGACGCATTCAGCTTGTCCATTAGTCTGTGGGTGAAATTCTGACGACAGACTGGCCGTAGCTCCGATCTGCTGACAGAACTCCCTCCAAAACTGAGAGACAAATTGTGGCCCTCGATCGGAGACAACGTCAGGAGGTAGCCCATGGATCTTAAAAACGTGATCAAATACTGTAAGCGGCGTCTCCTTCACGGAGGGGAGTTTGGGAAGGGGAACAAAACGGGCCGCCTTGGAAAAGCAATCAATGACTGTAAGAATTACCGTGTTACCCGCGGAAGGAGGCAGACCCGTAACGAAATCCAAAGCGATGTGCAGCCAAGGACGAGACGGAATAGGGAGGGGGCGAAGCAGACCGGCAGGCGGAGAATTGCTAGACTTAGACTGGGCGCAGACTGGACACGAGGCTACAAAACGGCGTACATCATGGATTAAAGCGGGCCACCAAAAACGCTGACGGACAATAGCTTGAGTTCCCCTCACTCCAGGGTGCGCAGCGAGCCTAGAGACGTGACTCCAGCGGAGAACAGCTGGACGCATGGACTTGGGAACAAACAATCTACCCGTCGGACACTCTTGAGGGATGGCGACGCGAGCCAGAGCCTTCTTAACCTGCCGTTCAATTCCCCAGACTATAACCCGACCATCGGGCAGGATATTCTCTGTGGATGAGCCGTCCTCCGAGGAACCGAACTGACGAGACAGCGCATCAGGTTTAGTATTCTTAGAGCCTGGTCTGTAGGAAGTGATAAAGTTGAACCGTGCAAAGAATAGAGCCCACCGTGCCTGTCTAGCATTTAATCTCTTAGCCGAACGAATGTATTCGAGATTACGATGATCTGTCGAATGGATGGGCTGCCCCCTCTAGCCAGTGGCGCTACTTGCCTAGTGCCAACCGAATGGCCAGGAGTTCGCGGTTACCTACATCGTAATTGTGTTCCGTTGGCGAGAGATGGTGAGAAAAAAAAGCAAACGGGAGGACCCGGTCATCCTGTGGAGCGCGCTGCGACAGCACCGCTCCCACCCCAACATTAGATGCGTCAACTTCTACTATGAATTGTTTTGTAGTATCGGGAGTGATAAAAATAGGAGCGGTCGTAAATAATCTCTTAAAATGGTCGAAGGCAACTTGAGCTGCTTCAGACCAAGAGAAACAGGACTTGGTCAAAGTGAGGGCGGTAAGGGGGGCGGCCACCTGACTAAAATTCCAAATAAAACGATGATAAAAGTTTGCAAACCCCAAAAACCTTTGGAGAGCGGGGCATGAGTCGGGAATGGGCCAATCGATAACGGCACGCACCTTGGCCGGATCCATACTAATGCCCTCGGCGGACATGACAAAACCCAAAAACGAAACAGAATCAGCATAAAAAAACGCACATATCGGCCTTAACAAAAAGGCGATTCTCTAACAGGCGTTGTAGCACACGACGCACGTGCTGAACGTCTTCCCGGGGTGAGTGTGAAAAAATTAGAGTGTCGTCCAGGTACACGAAAACAAAAACATTGAGCATGTCTCTAAGGACATCGTTCATGAGTGCTTGGAACACAGCTGGAGCGTTGACAAGCCCGAACGGTAGAACCCGGTATTCAAAGTGACCTAGGGGCGTATTGAAAGCTGTCTTCCACTCATCTCCCTCCTTGATGCGCACCAAATGACACGCATTGCGAAGGTCTAATTTCGTGAAAATCCTTGCTCCCTGCAAGATCTCGAAGGCCGACGACATAAGTGGCAACGGGTACTGGTTCTTAATCGTAATGTCGTTCAACCCACGATAATCTATGCAGGGACGCAATGAACCATCCTTCTTTTTCACAAAGAAAAACCCCGCGCCAGCGGGAGAGGAGGAGGGAACAATGGTACCGGCGGCCAGCGAATCTGCAAGGTATTTCTCAAGCGCTTCGCGTTCGGGTGCGGACAAGGAGTAAAGTCTACCACGAGGTGGCATGCTGCCCGGGACAAGATCAATGCTGCAGTCATATGGCCAATGGGGAGGGAGAGAAGCAGCCCGGGAACGACTGAAAACCGCTCGCAGATCGTGGTACTCCTTCGGGACACCAGACAAATCGCCGGGTTCCTCCTGAAACACAGAAACAGAGGACACAACAGGTACAGCCGAGACAAGACACTTAACATGACAAGATAAGTTCCAAGACATAATGGTCCCCTCTACCCAGTTAATTTGAGGATTATGCTGAGTTAACCAGGGGTGCCCTAAAACGATAGGCGTTAGGGGAGAACGAAAAATAAAAAATGAAATTGTCTCTTGGTGATTGCCGGAAATGGTGAGACTCACCGGAACGGTGGCTCGAAGGATCCTGGAGAGGATGCGACCATCCAGGGCATAGATGGTAGGAGGGTCACTTAATACTTGAAAAGGAATGTCGTGATCGATAGCTCAGTTCTCATCCATGAAGTTCCCCTCTGCCCCAGAATAAACAAGGGCCGCACAGGGAAAAGTGGAGCCCCCACAGCGTAAGCAGGCTTCGAGGTAGGTGTGAGTCTTGGGAGATGGGGAAAAGGTAGTCGCGCTTGCCAGTACTCCCCGATCTACTGGCGAGCCCTCTCTTTTACTGGACATCTTGCGGCGAAATGCCCGTGAGCACCACAGTACATGCAGAGACCCCCCGTAATGCGGCGCTGACCCTCCGCAGCAGATATACGGAGATCACCTAGCTGCATAGGCTCAGGTTCAAATGAGGTTACTATTGGAGGTGGGACGGCTGACGAAACCACCCGTTGCTCAGGAGCGGAGGTGCGGGCATGACGGCGTGTCGCAAAGCGCTTGTGGATCCGGATAGCCAGTTCCACCAGCTGGTCCAGGCGGGATGGTAGATCACGGGCGAGAATCTCCTCCCTTGTCTCCCCAGAGAGACCCTCCAAGAAGCGAGCAGTCAGGGTTGGCTCTTTCCACTCACAAGTGGCCGCTAGAGTGTGGAATTAGATTGCATAATCAGCAGCAGACCGCCTACCCTGGCGAAGTGTAGCTAGTTGCCGAGACGCCTCCAGACCATAAACGGAGCGGTCGAACACCTTTATCATCTCCTCCTTAAACAAAGAAAATTGCTCACAGCAGTCTGCCTCCGACTCCCACACTGCCGTTCCCCAGTCACGAGCCTGCCCAGTCAGGAGAGAGAGCACAAAGCTACCCTGGAGCGGTCCTCGGCATATGTAGTAGGTTGGAGGGGAAAAAACCACCTCACACTGCGTCAAAAAGGCTCGGCACTCTGTGGGCTGTCCAGAATAGCAAGGGGGATTGTTAATGCGATGGTTCTGGAGAATTACGTGGCTGAGGCACGGCCGGCTGTTCAGGGTGCAGGTTCTGCAGCAGATTGGTTAAATCCGTCACCTGGGCTGACAGGCTCTCCACGGCGTACCTGGTGGCGGCGAGTTCCTCCTCGTGTCGGCCCAGCATTGCGCCCTGCAGCTCCACTGCTGAACGAATTGGAGTCTCCTTCGCTGGGTCCATCCTTTGACCAGATTATTCTGTCACGATAAAAGGACCCAGAAGCAAAGGCAAGTCAAACAGAGGATTTATTGTCCACAAAAACAAACTTAGGCAGTCTGCCGTTCACTGGCCGTATTCGGTGGTCGCAGAACTGGACTTTAACACAGAAGAACTGGAACATAAGGGTTGACTTGACTTGAGAGTTCGGGGCGCCACCCCGGGCTGCAGGACGAGGAGCGACTACCTCTCAGACTTGTACGGACCGGAGGACAGCGTCCGGAGGAGAGCAAAATGCTGGCAGCGGGTACTGGGAGACTGGGCAGAAATCCAGGTAAGTCACACGACAGGACACGACTTGACAATGCAGGACTAGACTCAACTTAGCTAACACAACTGACAGAATAGAGTAGCCAAGAGACTGACATCAAAGCGCAATAATCTGGCAAAAGACCTTGTAACACACA
>NW_015634483.1:925695-927477 GCF_001515625.1 Sinocyclocheilus rhinocerous
GTCAAACCCGGCTCATGACATGAAGGGCATTTTCCATCCTTTTCCAATGAGCTACTGTCATTGATGACAGACTACCTAATTCGAAGTGTAAATCTATTGTCATAAGGTGGCAGAAGCAGCATTATAGTACAATAGTAGTGACCAGTGTTGGGCAAGTTACTTAGTTATAGTTATAAAAGTAATTAGTTATAGTTACTAGTTACTTCTCACAAATAGTAACTGAGTTAGTAACTGAGTTACATCATTATAAAAGTAACCAATTACAAGAGAAAGTAACTACTGTGTTACTTAAAAAAAAACAAAAATTCAAATATGTCAAATAACTTGGATGCCTCCAATATTAAATGTGAAATCAATGAAATGGACACTACATAGAATAAACTATTATTTTTTAAACATTGTACACTAATACAAAACAACAATTTAAAAAGCCCTCTCTTTTACTGGACATCTTGCGGCGAAATGCCCGTGAGCACCACAGTACATGCAGAGACCCCCCGTAATGCGGCGCTGACCCTCCGCAGCAGATATACGGAGATCACCTAGCTGCATAGGCTCAGGTTCAAATGAGGTTACTATTGGAGGTGGGACGGCTGACGAAACCACCCGTTGCTCAGGAGCGGAGGTGCGGGCATGACGGCGTGTCGCAAAGCGCTTGTGGATCCGGATAGCCAGTTCCACCAGCTGGTCCAGGCGGGATGGTAGATCACGGGCGAGAATCTCCTCCCTTGTCTCCCCAGAGAGACCCTCCAAGAAGCGAGCAGTCAGGGTTGGCTCTTTCCACTCACAAGTGGCCGCTAGAGTGTGGAATTAGATTGCATAATCAGCAGCAGACCGCCTACCCTGGCGAAGTGTAGCTAGTTGCCGAGACGCCTCCAGACCATAAACGGAGCGGTCGAACACCTTTATCATCTCCTCCTTAAACAAAGAAAATTGCTCACAGCAGTCTGCCTCCGACTCCCACACTGCCGTTCCCCAGTCACGAGCCTGCCCAGTCAGGAGAGAGAGCACAAAGCTACCCTGGAGCGGTCCTCGGCATATGTAGTAGGTTGGAGGGGAAAAAACCACCTCACACTGCGTCAAAAAGGCTCGGCACTCTGTGGGCTGTCCAGAATAGCAAGGGGGATTGTTAATGCGATGGTTCTGGAGAATTACGTGGCTGAGGCACGGCCGGCTGTTCAGGGTGCAGGTTCTGCAGCAGATTGGTTAAATCCGTCACCTGGGCTGACAGGCTCTCCACGGCGTACCTGGTGGCGGCGAGTTCCTCCTCGTGTCGGCCCAGCATTGCGCCCTGCAGCTCCACTGCTGAACGAATTGGAGTCTCCTTCGCTGGGTCCATCCTTTGACCAGATTATTCTGTCACGATAAAAGGACCCAGAAGCAAAGGCAAGTCAAACAGAGGATTTATTGTCCACAAAAACAAACTTAGGCAGTCTGCCGTTCACTGGCCGTATTCGGTGGTCGCAGAACTGGACTTTAACACAGAAGAACTGGAACATAAGGGTTGACTTGACTTGAGAGTTCGGGGCGCCACCCCGGGCTGCAGGACGAGGAGCGACTACCTCTCAGACTTGTACGGACCGGAGGACAGCGTCCGGAGGAGAGCAAAATGCTGGCAGCGGGTACTGGGAGACTGGGCAGAAATCCAGGTAAGTCACACGACAGGACACGACTTGACAATGCAGGACTAGACTCAACTTAGCTAACACAACTGACAGAATAGAGTAGCCAAGAGACTGACATCAAAGCGCAATAATCTGGCAAAAGACCTTGTAACACACA
>NW_015634483.1:927797-928109 GCF_001515625.1 Sinocyclocheilus rhinocerous
TTATGAGTGTGGGTGACAGATAATATCATGATAATTGTTGCGTTTCCCTTACCGAATGTCGTATCCTGTCAGTAAAAACCTGTCCATGGGCTTTTTTGATTGCTGTCAGTTTAAGTGCCGGCGATGCAGTGTTGCCAGATATTGCTACTGAAACAAACAAAAAACTAAAAAGAAATAAAAGTAAACAGAAATTATTTCCAATCTTTTGCAAATAAGATAAGATAAAGATATCGCTGACTCTAAACGGCAACTTCCTACTTTATTAACTTTCTAAAGTGTTAAATTAAGTGGAAAAGACAAGTCCAAGAACTC
>NW_015634483.1:929779-934500 GCF_001515625.1 Sinocyclocheilus rhinocerous
CTGTCCAGAATTGCAAGGAGGTTTGTTTATGAGAGGTTCTGGAGAGTTACGTGGCTGAGGCACCATCGGCTGCTCAGGGCGCAGGTTCTGCAGCAGATTGGTTAAATCCGTCACCTGGGCTGACAGGCTCTCCACGGCGTACCTGGTGGCGGCGAGTTCCTCCTCGTGTCGGCCCAGCATTGCGCCCTGCAGCTCCACTGCTGAACGAATTGGAGTCTCCTTCGCTGGGTCCATCCTTTGACCAGATTATTCTGTCACGATAAAAGGACCCAGAAGCAAAGGCAAGTCAAACAGAGGATTTATTGTCCACAAAAACAAGAACTCTTATAATAGCTGGATCTGGCAACACGGAGGCTGCGCCCACGCCCTCAATCACAACTCTCTGAAGACGCGTTCACTCCGTCAGCGTCTTGCAGCGATCATTTTCATACCAGGGACGCTAAACATTCTTGCAAACTGTCTAAATTGAATTATACATGTCATGCAGGCATTCATATGAGGAGTTTAACAGCAAATTAGTCATTCAGAGAACAAATTTTATTGAACATGAAAAATTTACTGAGGTCCGGACCTCGGTGGCCTCATAGCTGGCTATGGGCCTGGTTTAAGGCCATTTCGCGATTTTAATCATCACACAGTAACTAACAACAACCACCCCTTCCCCTTTTCATCGGAGACATGAGATGCAGCACTAAACGGTCTCTCTCTGTCGGTGCTTGTAATGGTTTTTGCATCTTTCTCTGACAGTTTTAAATGCTTCCACACTGCCGTTATGTTTGCTGCATTAGTGCGCGCCTCTATGGCCACGTTCACACAGCAGCAGAATACGGTTTTCAGTCCTGTATTTGAGTCCTTAATATGGTTATGTTCACACACAGTTAGATTATTTATGGGAATGACAACCAGTCTTGCAAACTAAATTGAATTATACATGTCATGCAGGCATTCATATGAGGAGTTTAACAGCAAATTAGTCATTCAGAGAACAAATTTTATTGAACATGAAAAATTTACTGAGGTCCGGACCTCGGTGGCCTCATAGCTGGCTATGGGCCTGGTTTAAGGCCATTTCGCGATTTTAATCATCACACAGTAACTAACAACAACCACCCCTTCCCCTTTTCATCGGAGACATGAGATGCAGCACTAAACGGTCTCTCTCTGTCGGTGCTTGTAATGGTTTTTGCATCTTTCTCTGACAGTTTTAAATGCTTCCACACTGCCGTTATGTTTGCTGCATTAGTGCGCGCCTCTATGGCCACGTTCACACAGCAGCAGAATACGGTTTTCAGTCCTGTATGTGAGTCCTTAATACGGTTACGTTCACACACAGTTCGGTTATTTACGGGTGTGACAACCAGATTCTGTAACTGAACTCACATCTGTAAATTTTCAGGACTCACAACCGCATTCTCGGAACACACGTGCTGTGTGAACGGACAACTGGACAACTAGTTGTCTGTCACGTCATACAGTGCGAGAGGGAGCCGCTCTGCCGCGCAAACACACGTCTGAAAATGAAATACTACAGGCTTTCACTCTTTCTAAAGGAGTGGTGGAATGGAAATGAGTCAGAAGCCAAACACTCAGCGGTAGTCATGAGCTAGGAAAATAAACAGTAATGCAGCTCTTACATCAAGATAAGCACTACAGAACTCTGGGACTTGAATGTGACCAGCAGTGAGCTGCTTCAGTGTGAAACAGACATATACAGTGACAGATGCTTGTTGAACATCAGAGCATGTGGCAAAATTAGTCACATATACAGTCGATGCAAAAGATGTTTCAGAATTCTAATCCATCATAGCTTAAAGGTCTCAGGGCTCAGACTCAAAAACATGTCTGTGTGTATCTTTGGTGTGTGCTTTCAGCTTTAATGTCACTCAGTCTCGACAGGATGTTGACCCAGAGTTAGTAATGAGCTTGACCCTGCTGCTCAGAGATAGACCAGTTGGACGTGTTTCCATAGAGATATACATTACAAAGCTTCTTGTGGTATTAATTATAGCAAGGAGGTCTATAATACCTGGAGAGAGCTATTCGTTAGCGCTTCCAATCATCTCAATGGTAGTTGCTCGAAATATGTAACCTGCTTGCCACCGCTTAGCTCATGGGCAAAATTTTAATGGGATTTTTTTGTTTTAATGTCAACAACAACAAAAAAAGTCTTAAAGCACTGTGTGTGGCACCAATTGATAAAAAAAAAAGTTTATAGCAAAACTCCATTCGCTGCTTTGGATTTTTTTCACATCAGTCTCTCTTATTTGAAGCACGATCACAAACTCTGTTCCAAAGACTAATCAGTTGCTACACTTTAGCTACTTTTAAAAGAATACTTATTATGGAAACAATATACTAAAGAGCAATCTGAATTAACTGATTTTAAATGCATGTTAATTGCAATAATAGTTTATATTAAATGGAACTGATATAATGGTAAGCCCTAAATATGACAATCCCCTTATGAGCGGCACCGGCCCCCCCCAAAATATAAATTGTATAAAAACTCTTTTAATCTGTGTGATACTATAAAAACTAAATTTTTTGCATTAAAAAAAACAATTGTTTGCAAAATTCATATTTTTTTATATTGTTACTGCACTGCAAGCAAATTAATACTGGCTGTATTGTGTTTTAAAATCTTTTTTTTTTCTGCCCAATAATAAAGTGATGTTAGATGTATTAAAAAAAATCTGGCAATTCAATAAAAATTTATTTGTATAGGACTTTTTATGGTAAGTATCATTTAAAGGGATAGTTCACCCAAAAGTGAATTTTGATTCTTCAAAATTCCTCAGAATATCTTCTTTTGTGTTCAACCTAAGAAAGAAACGTACACAAGTTTGGAACGACGTGAGGGTGAGTAAATGACAAAATGTTCATTTTTGGGTGAACTATTCCTTTAAGATACTTTTCTGAGTTTATTGCAATGTATTTAGCCTTTTTTGAATGTGATGCTCTATTAGATTTTGATTTTAGGTAAGATAAGGTACTGTAATATAATTTTACTGCCACCTGAGCTTTTTACATCAGGTGTACACAGGGGCGTGTCTAGAGCATTTTAAATGGGGGGTCCAGTCGGGGGCACTGTCTCAAAAGAGGGTGGCCGGGGAGGGGGGGTTGTGTTTGCGGAACGATGTATGTTATAATGTTATAATACTTTTTAGTGGTTATGAGCACTCTTTGCAAGCTTTCTAGTCAATAATCCATTTAAAATGTAGCCTAGAACTTTGTTTTTCGGCCACACACACGTTGCAAAGTTTCGGGAATGACATCAGTATATTTATGCAGGATTCACTCTCGAAGTAGCAGTGATTGACATAGTGATAACCATAGCAACAGACGGGACAAAATATGTGAAAATGTGCATTAAGACTAGAGCACCCTCACTCATTTCAGAAGCACCCTCAGTGATTATTTCTGGAACCTGGTTGATACGCTTTTATTGCAAAACTATATACAAAAACAACAAAATACAAATGCACTAAATAAAATAATTGAATAAATGCATATTTACAATTTAAGCACTTAATAAGTAGGCTATTAATAAAATAAATAACTAGAGAAGGCTGACTATAATCAGCTTGCTTCCATTTAGTGAGATAAGCCTACTCCTCACCTGAATTAGAAAAAAAGCTCTTCGTCTTCAGTGATGCGAAGACAACGTTTGAGCCTGTACACGCAATATCTGAGCGAGAGCAGAGCCAATTCATAAAAGAACAATATAAATAAATACACAATATGTAATATATAATAACAATATATAATATATAAATACACAATATGAAGACTCAAAAGACCACTAGTAAAATATTAATAGACTAAAATGTATTTGAAATACATCTATTTCATGTTAAGTATACTACAAATACATTTACATATTTATGTACTTAATAAAAATACCCAGAAATTGTACTTTTAGTATACTAAACTGATATACTTAAAGTCTGCTAAATTGGAGCAACTAGTTTTGTACTTAATGCACTTTAATTGTGCAGAAGTAGTGCTGAAGTCCAACTAAAGACATACTGAAGTATATTTGATTGTGCTAAAGTGGAATTATTGCAAGTATACTTCAGGTACACTTTAAATATCTTGTATTTAAAGACCGAAATTATTCAAAGATCATACAGTCCTCATCAATAGTTACATCAAAACACATTTTAGGCTTAATATTAAGAAATGTGCATTGTGCAATAAAGAAATACTCCAAATAAATTTAATTATAATTTTTATATCAGTAAGTTTCGAGCGATATGTCAGTAAATATGTCAATAGATTTGGACTACTTAGTATGAAATAAATGTATTTTAAATATATTACTTTTTCACTAGACAACTTTTAAATAGTTCTTTGACATTTCTTCATTGCCTAGTTGATAGTTATGCCTTTTGCAGGTGCTTTTACCCAAAGCAATATTGCTTTCAAGGTATACTTTTTTCAATGTTCTTGAAAATGGGAAGAAAGAAAAACCGTAGTAGTTGTAAAATATGTGCAGGGAGATTCAGGTGTGAAATTCAATCTAATATTTAAAGGGGTCATATGATGCGATTTCAATTTTTCCTTTCTCTTTGGAGTGTTACAAGCTCTTGGTGCATAAAGAAGATCTGTAAAGTTGCAAAGACTAAAGTCTCAAATCCAAAGAGATATTCTTTATAAAAGTTAAGAGTCAGCCACACCTACCTAAAACGGCTCGTTCGAACACGCCCCCACATACCTAC
>NW_015634483.1:934622-955757 GCF_001515625.1 Sinocyclocheilus rhinocerous
GGGAAACACTGGTAATGTATATTGAAATATCGGAAATGTGTTTAAAAATCATATCACCGTTATTGAAAAAAATTATATCGCGATACATATTGATATTGAATTATTGTCCAGCCCTACTATGGACCCTTTTTATATTTCCGGGGTTCTCAGAAGTTGTCATAGTTGAGTGAACTTCTACAGCAGTGAACGAAAAAGAGATTCAAGAGATTGATTATGGTGGTCAAAAGAGAGAAAAATATCATATTTGCTATTACTACCTCAGCTGTTGTATTAGAAACACTCACACAGCAGCATTAGATAGGCCTAGTTTTCTCTTTGTAAATTAATGGCAAGGTAATAAAACACAAAGTATAGTGATAGAAATGTTCATTAATTAAAAAACCTTGCTAGACATATGATGTTGATAACAAGTCATCATAGTCTGTGTAAAAGGCCCCATCCTTGATTCAAGTAAAATAGTTTTAGTTGATGATGGATAAAAAAAAAAGAAATATTATTGCTGCAGAAAATCTACAGGCATTTCTCCCAAAACCTTTAATGTGCTGTTTGGCCACAGGCTGGGATTTGGTGTGTTTTCTAGACTTTTAAAATATTAATAGCCAAGAAAAGTTGCTTGGATTTGTGGTGGTGGTTGATTTTTCCCCATGGTCAATTGTGAAGCTTGTCAGATTGATTTTTGCATTCCACATAAATATGAAATGATGTATTGTTGATGTAGATGTTGATAATGTGTGGGCTAAGTTATTTCATAATTTAAAGTAGTTAAACTAATGTCAAGCTACACTTTTTTAAAAATAGGTAAGATATAGTGGTCTTAAAGATATGGATTTTTCACCACATACAAAATCTGAATTTGCACTGTGTATTTTAATAAAAAAAAAAGCATAGTCTATTGCACTGCGTGTTTCAGAGTGTGTTCCTATTAGCGCCATACAAGCAGCTCATCGTCTGGTATTTTAAGCATTTGAGAGTGTTTTGGTTCACAAAAATGCAGCGAACTCCATCTCTGTGTATGTTTTGAGTTTTAAGTGTATTTTGGAAAGCAATACTGTATGTGTCAGTTACACTTTATTATCACATTCGCATAATTTACAACATTTTTGTGGACAGATTATTACAGAATTTCACACAGATTTGTAAAAATAAGCATTTGTTAACCCATTGTCACAGAAACCTAAAAGGCTTCCTTGCAGTTTTCTATTAAAATAAAAACTTGAGGGTTTTACTTTCCTCTGGACTGTCTGTGTGTGTTTTTCTCCCCATGTGCGCCCCGTGACCAGTTTCTCCCTTGTTTGATTTGTTACCCTTGTTTTGGACTATTAAAGACTGTTATCCTTAATTCTCCTATGTCTCCGCGCTCCTTGCCTCCTCACAGTAGCACCCTGACAAAACACTGGACCGACAACAAAAATAAATTCCTCTGGACTGTCTGTGTGTGTTTTTCTCCCCATGTGCGCCCCGTGACCAGTTTCTCCCTTGTTTGATTTGTTACCCTTGTTTGATTTGTTACCCTTGTTTTGGACTATTAAAGACTGTTATCCTTAATTCTCCTATGTCTCCGCGCTCCTTGCCTCCTCACAGTAGCACCCTGACAAAACACTGGACCGACAACAAAAATAAAGGTTTAGTTGCCTGTTTTTCCTCCGTTTTGTTTCCGCGTTTTGTTCAGTGTTTTGTTTTCTGGTTTTCCCCCATGGATCCCTTCGACCCCTTATCCCGTCCTGGATACCTCCTCCTCCTGCTGGAGCAGGGGGAAAGAAAGCTCGAGGGCCATACCAGACTGTTCCTGCAGAGCCGTCGTCCGAAGATGGCCCTCGAGAGGATTTCGCCGCCTTTGTGGAGTGGATACTGGTGAGAAATGGATCGCCATTCACTTCTGTTCCGAGGATGATCGCGCCAGTTCCACTCCGGATCCAGAGCCCAGCCCACCATCACCTCGCTGCGTGGAGCCAAAGCCCGATCCCACCGATGACGCAGAGCCCAAGCCCGCGTGACCGACGAGCCATCGCCGTATAGGGCGACAGAGTTGAGGAGCCGGAGCTGCTTATGACGTCAGATCAGGTGCGAGAGCCGGCTACAACGCCCGCCACGAGGAAAAGAGCTGTGGACAGCGAGATCACGGAGAGGAGCTCCGCCCACTACACCATGGCTGAGGGTGAGCTTATTGTGGATCTGGGAATGTGGAACGCTGAAGGGGATCCCGAATTGGATTTATGGGCTGACTTGCTGCCTCTCCTCCCTCCTTCGTCGGAGCCCTCTGTCAGTCCTGTTCCCACGTCTGGCCCAGGGAGGGCCTCAGTTCCCGAGTCTATCCCAAGGAGGGCTCCTGTTTCCATGTCCATCCCAGAAAGGGCTGCGGTTCCCACGTATGGCCCAGAGAGGGCTCCTGCCCCCACATCAAGCCCTGAGAAGGCTCCTGTTCCCACATCCCACCCAGAGAGGGCTCCTGCCCCCACGTCAAGCCCTGAGAAGGCTCCTGTTCCCACGTCCCGCCAGAGAGGGCTCCTGTTCCCACGTCCAGCCCAGAGAGGGCTCCTGTTCCTGAGTTTGGCCCAGAGAGGGCTCCTGTTCCTGAGTATAGCCCAGAGAGGGCTTCTGTTTCTGAGTCCGGCCCCGAGAGGACTTGTGTCACCAAGTCCAGCCAGGAGAGGGCTTCTGTTCCCAAGGGCAGCCCAGGAAGGGCTTTTATTCCGGAGTGCAGCCCTGAGAGCCCGAATGCTCACAAATGCCCACCCACCCGCTCGCTCCTGCCTACTCCCCTGCTGTCGTCTGGCAGCCCCTCTGCTCACCCTCAGCCCACCATCTGTGCAGTGGAATCACCGCGGATCTGCCAGTCTCCATCGGCGTCGTGGCTGGAGGATCCCCTATCTCCACCTCCAGCCTCTGAGTCCAGGACTCCGCCTCGGTCCGTCGACCCAATGGCTTCACCATGGCTCCTAGCTCCCTCCTCTCCGCCGTGGCCCGGCTGTCCACTGGCTCCCCCGGGATCCCTCGTCTCTCCGGCTCTGCCTTGGTCTGTCGTCGACCATCCATCGCCTCGTGACTCCACTCCTCCAGCTGCGCCTTGTCCCTCCGTCCCTCCGGTTCTGTCTGGCTCCTCCTTCCCTTCAGCTCCACCTCGGTCCTCTGTCGCTCTGGCTCCACTGCAGCCTTCTGGATCCTTGCCTCTGCCTCGGTCGCCTGAGCCATCTGTCCTGCCTTGGCCCTCCGGATCCTCCTCGTCACCCTGGCTCATCGGCTCTCCGCCTCGGCTCCTCCGCCACCTGCTCCGTCGCCGTTGGTCGGCCCCCTGGAGTCATCAACCCTTCTTCCTTCATGGCTCCTCCCTCTGTCGGCTCCACCATGGGACACCTTTACGGCTGTGGCCTGGGTCCCACCTGGCTCCGCCTGCTCCAAGCCCCTCCTGTCTTCTTCTGGTCCGCCCTGGCTCCTCCCCCTGTCGTCTCCACCATGGACTCTGTCTGCCGGCCCCCTCCCGGGTGTCCGTCCTCCTCCCGAGCCTCCTCCCAAGTTCCCACCCATCCCTCCCTATGTTGTTCCTGCGGCACGAGGATGCGCCTTCTGGGAGGGGGGTGATATGTCACACCTATGGACTGTCCGTGCATGTTTTTCTCCCCATGTGCTCCCCGTGACCCAGTTTCTCCCTTGTTTGATTGCGTTCATTTGGTTCAGGTGTGTCTCTTCAATTACCCTCGTTTAGTCTTGTATATAAAGTGTTGTCTGTTCCTAGTTTCCTTTGTCTGGTGTTACGTCTACCTTCATGTGCTACGTGTGTCTCCTGCCTGCCTAGTGTTACCCTTGTTTTGGACAATTAAAGACTGTTATCCTGAATTCTCCTACGTCTCCACGCTCCTTGCCTCCTCACAGTAGCACCCTGACATAACTCTTGCAAGTGAAGAAATTAAATCATGCCTATTGTAATTATTATTGTAAATTACAATTAAATATCTTAGAAATATTAATAATAATGTTACTATTTCTTCTTCTTTTTCTTAGTCCCACTCAGAGCTATCGGGCCTGAAGGATCTCAGACAGAAAAATTTCATTTAATGGGAAAATGCTTTGACTATGGTTTAAAGTGAATTAACTTTGATATTGTTGAAATATTATGCCTTTAATGTTGTGGCAATTTTTCCTTGTGGCATCAGAAAAGGTATTAAATGAAAGCTAGAAATTCCATTTTGGTGATAACAGTAAGTAGGCTAGTTAACTATATTAAAGTTACCTAAGAGGTCATTAATTAGTAAATAAAAGATTACAATTATCCAATCAAACTTAAAAAGGTACATTTATACTAAATACAACAAAATATCTTATTTTACATAACTGAGTTAAAAACAGCACAGGGACTCAAATGAGTGTAATGTTTTTATATCCGTTCATTTTCATGAACTGTCCAAATGAAATGAGTCACTCGAATTAATTAGACTTTCCAAACTGTAAATGATAGAGGAGACTGTTTAAGTGAAGTCATTTGATTAGCTCTAATCAAATGAGCTATCCCTTAGCTCAGTGTTTGGTCACGCTGCACGTTACAAAATAGCTTGTTACTGGATAAGATAAACTGCTTTGTCACACTACTGAAAAATGTACAGTAGTTAGTAGCTCAGCTCATTTAGTTAAACTTTACCTGTGGTAATGTTTTCAAAAATTCAAAATGTTTTCAAAATGTTCACCTCAATGGCAAAAATCATTCACGTCTAAATTTGGTCAGTCCAATCAAGTCACACCTTCACAGGTCATGTGCTGAAAATTCTGACATTATCTACCCACCCTCATGTTCAAAACTCACATTTTTTCCCATATTAATTAAACGCTGAATGTCTTGTGTGTTTTCTGTGTGCAGTCTCGTGAGCACTATGAAGAGCCGAAGCTGGAGGCGGTGAGGGACAATAATATGGAGTTAGTGCAGGACATCCTGAGAGACCTCACCACCCTCACACCTCACAGTCAGGCAGCAAATGAGCTCGCCTGCATCCTCAAAGAGCCGCACTTTCAGGTACAAGCAGAAACAGTCGAGCAAAAAACAACAAAATATTTTGAATTGTTTCATTTATATTTTTGAAGTGGTTTCCCTTCT
Organism: Sinocyclocheilus rhinocerous; assembly: GCF_001515625.1. Lineage (NCBI taxonomy): Eukaryota > Metazoa > Chordata > Actinopteri > Cypriniformes > Cyprinidae > Sinocyclocheilus > Sinocyclocheilus rhinocerous. Next base: position 939,703 of record NW_015634483.1, read on the forward strand.
ACAGTCTTTACTTGAAACACATGACTCTGTAGCTTCCAAAAGCTATGAGACTCCGCCTCCCAGCCCCTGTGCGTTTATGGACCCTGCGCTCAACAACCAGCCTGTGCCTCCGGATGCTGTCAGGATGGTGGGCATCCGCAAAGTGTCTGGAGAGCACTTGGTGAGACCTGAACTGCAGCAAAATTGCTGTTTGCTGTTATTTGTTTTTATGCTGCTTCTATGCCTGCATGCCATGTGAGAAGTGCTTTGCAGTTAAATTGAACTGAAACTGAATATTTAATTAAGTGAGGCACGATTTACCCTTCATAAAACGGAAATGAGCTGCTTATTCTGCCACTAACAGAATAAAAGCCTTTTCACATTGAAACATGGCCAGGTACATGGGCCAGGGTTATTATTGTTCACTAAAACTGTTAAAAATAATGTTTTGTTAATTGAAATAAAGCTGAAACAAAATAAAAATATGAATATTAGATGAAAAATTAAAAGAAAACATTAAAAATGCTGCCTTGGCAACTAACTGAAATAAGTTTAAGTTCAAAAATGACTAACCGGAAATAAATAAAAACTAAAACTGAAATAAAAATTTTTACTAAAATGATAATGGGATTATAATTATAATCATAAGGAATAAAGTATAAAATAAAAGCTAATTCTAAATATTAATACAAAACTATATTAAAAAATAGTATATTAGTATAGTACAAAACTATATTAGTATAGAAATAATACTAAAATAACAGTGACAAGGCAATAATTGTAAATATAATAATTATAAATTGTTTTATGTATAGAATTTTTATATACATTTTTATATAAATTAGATAACACTTTAGTTTAGGGACCAGTTCTTACTATTAACTATTTGCTTATTAACATGCATATTACTATTTATACCATATTGTTTGTTTATTAGTACTTATAAAGCACATATTAGTGCCTTATTCTGCATGACCATACTTTAGATCCCTTATTCCTACTTCATACCTAAACTTAACAACTACCTTACTAACTATTAATAAGCAGGAGAATAATTAGGAGTTTATTGAGGGAAAAGTCTTAGTTAATAGTTAGTTAATGTCAGAACTGGTCCCCAGACTAAAGTGTGACTATGAATTATATAAATGTTTCTGGAAATTGTATAATATAATATAATATAATATAATAAATATAATATAATATAATAAGATTGATTACGGCATTCAGAAAAGAGATGTCAATTTTACGGTCACTCCCTCAGCAGCTCTATTGCAAACACCCTCGCAGCAGTTGACTAGTTGTTTGTAATTTAATGCCAGGGTAAAGTAACACAAATTATAGTGTTTTAAATGTGCAGCACATTTCTTTAAAATGAAAATGCTGTATATAAAAAAGCTATATATACAGAGGAAATTATCACAGTCTGTGAAAAGGTTCCATAGGATATGGAAAAAAATTACACATACCATATTTTTCAACCATAGTTTTTTTGCTTTCATATATAGGTTTAATTTTTCACTATAATTTCTACCCTAGTGATTGATAAATATGAATTAGTCTAATAAAGTTTTTTTTTTTAAATATATAAAGCACTCAATAAAAAAACGAAAACTGTCATGTTGTTTGAATCACATTCTGTTCACTCTGCCAGGGCGTGACGTTTCGGGTGGAGGGTGGAGAGCTGGTGATTGCTCGGATCCTGCACGGGGGCATGATAGATCAGCAGGGCCTGCTGCATGTGGGTGACATCATCAAAGAGGTGAACGGAAAAGAGGTGGGGAGTGACCCGAAGGTTCTTCAGAACATGCTGAAAGAGTCCAGTGGCAGCGTGGTCCTCAAAATCCTCCCCAGTTACCAAGAACCACACACACCACGACAGGTGAGCAACATTCAGATCTATTTTTGTTCAGTAGGAAATACCCAACAAAAAATAGTGACTAGTAATTATAAATGTTCGTAGACCTTCAATGAAATCACACTATAAGTGGTCACAGAAGACACATTTGAGACATGGTACTGTAAACAACAGTTACTTTACCACTTTTCTATCTTTGGCCGTCAAACAACAACATGATAATATGAGTCAGCTCCCTTGCTGATGTACCTAATGATTTGGAATAAATCAGAAAGCACAAGCTTGTATATCAGGTTATTATGTTGAAACACTAAATATAATGGTAGAAGACCAGAAAATACAAGGGAAGTCAGACAGTCAGTGTTGGGGGTAACGCATTACAAGTAACGCAAGTTACGTAATCAGATTACTTTTTAAAAGTAACTAGTAAAGTAACGCATTACTTTTTAATTTAGAAGGAAATATCTGAGTTACTTTTTCAAACAAGTAACTCCAGTTACTTTTTCATCCATGTATTGACTGACAGCTCTTGTGTTGCCATATTGAGAGAAATCGGGAGTAAGTGCAGAGGCGTTGTGTGCGCTGCATGAACGTGATGCTTACTGTAGTTCTACACTAAATATGAACAGATTCAGTATTCCTCAAAATGAATAAAAACTGTCAAATGCAAACTCAGAATATTATACAAACCTGCAATAATTAAATATGTTAAATAAGACAAATATAATTTATGTATTTAATCCCATTTTATTAACCAATGTCTTTGCTGCTGACCTTCGATGATCCAATTCAACCATACTAAGTAACGCAAAAGTAACGTAACACATTACTTTCCATAAAAAGTAACTAAGTAACGTAATTAGTTACTTTTTTAGGGAGTAATGCAATATTGTAATGCATTACTTTTAAAAGTAACTTTCCCCAACACTGCAGACAGTCGACTTGTCATGAACAGCCGATGATGAAGCCCATGTGTATTTAGTATACAGATGTTTACCCTAACTAAAATCCAAAATTGTCCTTAAATATTCTTACGATGAAGCGTACCGCTATAAAAGAAATCCATGTAATCGCCTAAATTTCCAGTTATTTCCAAATGTTGCCTGAATGCTTAAAATGTCCAGATTTTAAATGTTTAAAAAGTGTTTTTTCTTGGTAAGGTGATCGTTAAAGACAACAGTAAGGGATCATTCCATTTTGTTATTTTGCAAATATGTAAATGTTACATTTGAATGTTCTCTAATTCATCTGAAACTTGTAAGTAGTAATGTTTAAAAAATGTTAGACGAATGTCCAACTAGAATGTTTCAGAAAAACGATCCAAAAACGATGTATAAATGTTTTTGTGCTGAAGTTTTTGAGAATGTTTTGAGAACCAGATAACTTTGAACGAACATTCTATTAATGTCTCATGATTTTGAGAGAACATTGCCAGAACGTTGCCAAAGTTCTGAGAAAATTCACTGCTAACTGGGTTGGATCTGGTGTGAATGAAACATTAGATCTAATTCTTTTATTTCAATTATTCTTAATCACAAAATCATGGATTTGTTAAATTAATGAAGGTCTTAGTATATGGATACTTTGTATATGAATGTGCCAAAAAAGGAATTTGCCAAAAAAAAAAAAAAAAAGTTTGTATGTGTCTGACAGTTCAGTAAGCTTAAAAGCTTGACGGACAGAATGCTGGATAACAACAAGACTTGTCACAGTGATTTGATTGGCTATTTAGGCTGTCAGTCATTAATCTGTTGTAAGGGTCAGACCCAGATGGAACCAAAATGCTCACGTGCTGACACAAACATGTGAACACACATGTAACTGACATGTACTGCAATAACCTTGGTTCAAAATGCCTCTATATCAACATCTTTGAGATCAAACTGCCGGGTTCGGGTACCTGTCTCTCTGCCAAAGCATGCTGGGAGATTTGGTGCATTATGCCAAAGCCCTTCCTGTTTTTGACGCTGTGCCGCCCCACCTATTGAGATGAGACACCGACAGTCTGCCCTCTCACATTTTCAGCTGTGTTATACTGCGGATCTTCCCCGCTTTCTGCTTTTCTGAGATCTCCATCTTATTAAATGAGAATCAAATGAGTGAAGTTCTGTTTCTCTGCCCATATGGTGCCATATTCAGAGTGTCCCATCTGTGCCTGTCTTTATTTGATCCCAAAATAAATGAACAGCTTCCTGTGCCTGCTGCCAATATGGGAATGGACATCACAGCGTCATGTTAATAATGTGATGCACGCTTCTATGATGTGAATATTCATGTTTTTGAGAGCTGCTGTAGGTGTTTGTGCTGGCAGATGGTATTGTTGGCATGTGTTATGTTGTGTGTGGAAGATGCTTGTTGTTGACTGGCTGAATGATGTAATCCAGGCATATTTTCTGTGTCTTGACGTTCCAGCACCTAATAGCAACATTCCACTGGACTGCAGGTGACTACAGTTGCCATGACAACAGGATTTTAGGCACTGAAATGTCTCTTGAAGGGATAGTTCAACCAAAAATAAAAATCCCATCTTAATTTACTCACCCGCATGTTATTTTAAACCCGTGTGAGTTCCTTTATGAAATGTTTGCTGAAAGTCTTCTCCTCCTACATCTTGTTTGGCTAGTTTTCCCATTTGACAAAGAGGTGTGCCTAATTATATTGAATGTTTACTTGTAGTGTACGTCAAATCTTCAAATCAAAATAGTATATACAGGGTATTTAAAAAAAAAAAAAAAAATGACTTGCAGATAATATAATATTAATGAGATAAAAAAGTGTATTTAAAGTTATTACACTTTTATGACTATTTTTATTCTTATCTATCTTTTATTGTTATTTGTATTGCTGTCTATTATTACACTTTTTATTATTCATTGTAAATGATGTCAAATCAAAATATTTACCTTAAAGTACATTTTAAATCATTATGTTTTAGACATCTTTTGTTGTGCTTTACAGAAGCGCACTTATTTTAATGTGTTGGCTAGCATTCTAAAGCAAATGTAAATACTTGATTATAATTTTAACTGTAGTGTGTTATTTGAAAAATCACATTTAATGTAGGCCTATAGTTTATTTAAAGTGGTCATATGATGCGATTTCAAGTTTTCTTTTCTCTTTGGAGTGTTACAAGCTGTTCGTGCATAGATAAGATCCCTGAAGTTGCAAAGACTAAAGTCTCAAAACCAAAGAGATATTCTTTATCAAAGTTAAGACTCTGCCACGCCCCCCTAAAACGGCTCGTTCTAACACGCCCCCACATATCTACCTCACTATGTGGAAATATTTGCATAATGCCGCCCAAATGTGCACGCAAAGAAAGAAGGCGTAACTTTGATTCTCAATGTGTTTTTTGAACATTAAAGCATGTCAACATATTCTGTTACACCAAATACACAAAATAATGATCTTTAAAAAAGCATCATATGACCCCTTTAATATAAATGCTTGTCAGCCTATTTTGTCAGCAGTACACTTTACAGAGTAGCCTACTTCTTTTCACTAGGGCTAGTATTCAATTTATAATTTATAATGATAAACACATAATATTTCACACTTTGACATTACAGTTTGAATGGCAATAAAATATTTAATGATATTGATTTCTTTTCCCCTCACACATTTCATATTTCATCTCAAGCTGATACGGACACTCATGTCTACTAAGTGAAAAAAGCACACTAACTTTTGGGGAAAAACAACCCTTCTTTGGGACAAAATGTCATTGGGAAAACTTTTTTTAATTGTGATATAAATGACTGCACAAATGAGGAGAGGTTTCATTTGTGTAAAACATTATTTTTTCATAGTTCATATTTTTATAAATTGTATACATTTTTATAAATTGTTGTTATAAATTATTCATAATCATTAATAATTAGTATTATGGTATAGTATTCTTATAATAATATTAATTGATATTTTGATTATGGATTTTCCTGTTTTAAGATTAAAAGTCTGCGTGAAAGAGGTAAACAAGTAGAAGATAGAAGATAGTTTTATTGTGACCTTCATGTAACAGGAAAAAAGTTGTATTAAAATCAACCTAAAATCAACATAAAAGTGCCTGGCATTGAATAGTGAGTGTATATTTATGTTGACAATATAAGTAATCACTAGAGATAGATGTGCGCACTTTCATTTATGCTAGACATACACCATTAAAGTTTTCAACAGGCTGTCAGTATGACACTCTGATTGATGGACATATTCAATAATAATATGTCCATGTGTTTCTCTGTCTTTACTCTTTTCTCCCTCTCTCCACCTCTCTCTCGCTCTGTCTGTCTGTCTGTCTATCTGCAGGCCTTTGTAAAGTGTCACTTTGACTATGACCCCTCTCATGACAACCTGATCCCCTGTAAAGAAGCTGGACTCAAATTCAGCAGTGGAGACATCCTTCAGATCTTCAACCAGGAGGACCCCAACTGGTGGCAGGTGCTTGCACATGTGTGTGTGTGTGTGTGTGAATATATGTTGGTGATCCTTAAGCTCTGTGTGGTCTCACCTTGACTCTGGTCTCACCTGCAGGCATGTCATCTGGAAGGAGGCAGTGCAGGCCTGATCCCCAGTCAGCTGCTAGAGGAGAAAAGAAAAGCATTTGTCAAGAGAGATCTGGAGCTCTCTAGCACAGGTAGGACACAGGGCACTAAAGATATTCATATATAATGAATTCAGGTCGGGGTACACATGTCTTTTTGCTGTAAAATATTTAATTGTTTTTATAACGAATAACTTTTATATTGTTATTATTAATATTTTTTTAAGATAACATTTCCTGGACTGAAGCAACTTAGGTGTACTTTATTATCCACACATCGTAAATGTTTAGAATAATCATGAGCATCGTCTAAAATGTGAGGCGTTTGAGGAGTGTTTATATTTGTCCATCTCGCAGTCATCATTGTATTGCATTGCATTATATGTTTTGCCCGCACAATAAAAACTAAAGAGCTCTAAAAATTAAATATCATCTTAATAAGACATATTTTTGAGTAATATAGAGTGACAAATTAAATGTATTTGAATTTTATGTAAGTATGCTGTGACACTGCTATAAAGAACTCATTGATTTACATTACAAATCAGAATTTAATCTTAATATTTTTGACATATAAATAGCAACATCTGCACCAAATAGCATATTTTTGCTCAGTTTGTGCCTTTGAATAAATCTGGGGTGTTTTTTCCTCCTTGAGTATGAGCTCCATATTCACCTATATCATACTATATGAACCATAAAAGCCTGATGTATCAAATATGATACAAAACTTAAAACACATATGCATACTTTTAAAAAAGATTTTCTTTTATATTTTGTCTAAAGGTTCATTAAACTGTTCCTATTTATTCCTAATTATTACAGAGTGGTGCCCCCTGTAGGAATATCAGCATGATTCACGTAATAAAGAAGAACTCTTTGCTGTAAATTATAGGAAAAGGCCATTATTTATTCATCCTCAAATCATTCCAAATCGGTATGCTGTTATTTTGCTCTGTAAACTACAGTAATTACACTGGAAGGATCTAAAAGATTTCATAAGTATGGCCTGAGGTTAAATGGACAGTGATGTGTTTGTCTCCTGTAGTAGACAGGAGTCATTCTGTGTGTTTATACTACCAGGATGTGTGCTGATGTCCGCAGGGCCTCTGTGTGCAGGGATTGGGGGTAAGAAGAAGAAGAAGATGATGTACTTGACCACCAAGAACGCCGGTAAAGATGGCTGCTGTCCAGTGGGACGGATGCGCATGTGTCGTACTCTTGTTCTCTGTTGTGATTGTTGTTGTTGAAGTCAGTTCTCTTTCAAACAATCGTTCGGTATCTCACTATGGGAACGCCCCCAGGCGTGATAGACTATGGAAGCACCAATTACACCACGTCTGTCCGAAGGACGGACCAATCACAGCTCATGAAAAGGAGCCCACCCTCTCCCTATATATACAGCTATGATCCCCGAAACGGCATTCTTGTTCTCTTCCCCGTGAAGACTTTCCTTCAGCACCTAGGCTGCGCTGCTTTCAGTTCGTAGACCTGTGTGCAGGGATTGGGGGTAAAAAGAAGAAGAAGATGATGTACTTGACCACCAAGAACGCCGGTAAAGATGGCTGCTGTCCAGTGGGACGGATGCGCATGTGTCGTACTCTTGTTCTCTGTTGTGATTGTTGTTGTTGAAGTCAGTTCTCTTTCAAACAATCGTTCGGTATCTCACTATGGGAACGCCCCCAGGCGTGATAGACTATGGAAGCACCAATTACACCACGTCTGTCCGAAGGACGGACCAATCACAGCTCATGAAAAGGAGCCCACCCTCTCCCTATATATACAGCTATGATCCCCGAAACGGCATTCTTGTTCTCTTCCCCGTGAAGACTTTCCTTCAGCACCTAGGCTGCGCTGCTTTCAGTTCGTAGACGTACCGTCAAGTTGACATGGACGAATGCAGTGTAGTCAAAAAGAAAAGAGAAAATCTGTTGCAGATTTTCTGCTCGTTACTGAGCTTCTTTGCTTTGCTGTAATTAGCCGTGTTTCCTATCCTAGCTAATGCCTTAACGCTATCTAAGGCTAGGGGATATTTGACTCACCATGTCAGTGTCCTAGGTTGCGGCGGAGAAAGGGAAGGATGCCCCTTCGCGCTCATGTCCGGCAGCATGTGGATTCATGATCTCGGGCAGGGATTCGCATCCGATGTGTATCGCATGCATGGGTGTCAAGCATGCCCAGGCCGCGCTGGTGGATGCGGAAAGCTGTTCGCACTGTCGTGTAATGCCGGCCAGGATTCTAGAGAGAAGGCTTCGAGTAGCGGCATCTTCCAAAGACGATCCGGTTCTCTCCGCTGTCCCTCCTTTGGCAAAGGGGGCCCAACCCTCTCCCCCGCGTGATCTTTCTTCATGGGGGGATATTATGGATTCGGAGTCCCCTGAGTTTGCACCGCTTTTCGACCAGCAGTTGCTGGTGGACGGCGATGAGGTCGAGGGAGATGAGGAGGAAGATGAGGAGATGCTAGCTCGCCTCCTCCGAGATGAGCCGGATGATGAGGAGGATGATGCTATCCTGTCTGCAGCCCAAGTGTCCAGGCCCGTGAGCGCGCAGAGTGGCGATGTGGCGTCGACGGTGGTGGATTGCGACCTAGTCGAGGTCCGTAAACGTGCTGCAGCTAAGCTTGGCATCGCTTGGCCTGTAACTCCCGGGGATCCGGGAGTTAAAGGGATACTCCACCCCAAAATGAAAATTTTGTCATTAATCACTTACCCCCATGTCGTTCCAAACCCGTAAAAGCTTTGTTTGTCTTCGGAACACAATTTAAGATATTTTGGATGAAAACCGGGAGACTTGTGACTGTCCCATTGACTGCCAAGTAAATTACACTGTCAAGGTCCAGAAAAGTATGAAAAGCATCGTCAGAATAATCCATCTGCCATCAGTGGTTCAACCATAACGTTATGAAGCGACGAGAATACTTTTTATTAATGACAAAATTTTCATTTTGGGGTGGAGTAACCCTTTAAACGGGATATCTATGACAGGAAAAGGCTCCCTTCCCGCCTTCCCCCAGCGAAACGAATAAAGCGGTCATGAGATAAACCCTTTTTTTCATCGTGTGCCCGTCAAGGGTTACTCGTGTCTCGATGTGAGTGAGATGGAGGGGCTTGGGCTCTCTAACCCTCCCACAGTTGAACAGTCAGTGGCTCACCACCTGCATCCAAACAGGCGGACCACTCTCTCATCGGCCAGCCCCTCCCTCCCTGGGAAAATGGAACGCTTCACCGCTCAAAGTCTTCGGCACTAGAGGTGAGGGCACTAAACGTCACTTCATCAAGCGACAAGGCATGTCATGTCTAAATTTTAGTCTGGATGACGGCAAAGTTACACTGCTGCCAAACCCGGCTTTCGTTTCCAAAGTCAATGATTCAGATTATAACTGCTCTGCTTTGGAGTTGCATGCATTTTACCCTCCTCCATTTTCTTCTTCAGAGGAGAGGAAATTGCACACTTTGTGTCCTCTACGAACGTTACGCTATTATGTAAACAAGACACGATCCTTCAGAAAGGATGGTCAGTTATTCGTTTCATGGGCCACTCATTGTAAGGGTAAGCCGATCTCCTCGCAGCGCCTCTCCCACTGGATGGTGGAGGCAATTGAAATAGCCTATACATCTATGGGTCTTCATTCCCCAGAGGGCCTTAGGACCCATTATACGCGAGGTATTGCTACCTCATGGGCGTTGTTCAAGGGGATTTCAGTGGGAGATATTTGTGAGGCGGCAAGTTGGACTTCCCCGCATACATTTATCAGATTTTACCGTCTTGATGTCACTGCGCCTTCATTGTCTCATGCGGTTCTTAAAGTTGGCTCTTTGGAGAATTGAAAGGTTATCTTTCTTCCTTTTCGAATCTGTTCTGTGGCTTCGGAAGCATGCGTTACGGGAGTTGGCTATATCATTCCCATAGTGAGATACCAAGCGATTGTTTGAAAGAGAACGTTAGGTTACCCGGTTCTCTGAGAACAGAGCGAGGTATCTCACCAAGCTTCCCTACTCGCATTACACGGGGTAAGAGCATGCTTAGAATGCCGTTTCGGGGATCACAGCTGTATATATAGGCAGGGGGTGGGCTCCTTGTCATGAGCTGTGATTGGTCCGTCCTTCGGACAGATGTGGTGTAATTGGTGCTTCCATAGTCTATCACGCCTGGGGGCGTTCCCATAGTGAGATACCTCGTCTGTTCTCAGAGAACCGGGGTTACGCAAGTAACCTAACGTTTGCTTCATGTTAAAATGGCAGTCGTTTGTATAATGAGTTTGTAGTCAGTTCCATTTCAGGAGAGGTACTTCAGGTTCATAAACTGAAATGTGTTAGTTGATTGAAAGAAAATGAGAAATACAGTAAATGGAACCTCAATAAAAGCCATATTTATCTGACAAGATGAACTGGAACTGACAAATTATACATTTAGATATAGTGACTAAATCAGACTAACAATAGATGAGATCTTTTCACCATACCAGAGTTCGACCGACATGAGTTGAGGATCTACGAGGAAGTGGCCAAGGTGCCTCCGTTCCGCAGGAAGACGCTGGTTCTGATTGGAGCACAGGGTGTGGGCCGCCGCAGCTTGAAAAATAAAGTTTTGGTGTCAGACCCACACCGTTATGGAACCACCACACCTTGTCAGTGCATATTTATATTTTAATATTTTAATATTAATAATATTTTAATATAATAATATTTAAATATTATATTTAATATTTATGCATTAAATATTAAAATTGTCTTCATGTTGGATGTGATTCAAGTGGGGCCACATTCACTGTTATTATTATTATTATTATTATTAACCAATAATTTATCAGTAATGCGACCTTAATCAGAAACAACCAACCAACCAACTCAGAACCATCCAAAAATTACATTTAAACATTAAAAATGTACTTAATATGAATAAATAAAACATACATGTGTGTAAATCTGATTATTTGCAGTGCTATTGTTAATCAGCTCTTTTTGTCCCTCTGAACAGACACATCTCGTAAACCCAAGGTGGATGAGAAGGAGGGGCAGATGTACCTGTTTATGTCTCGCAGCGAGATGGAAGCTGACATCAAATGTGGCCGTTTTCTTGAACACGGGGAATATGACGGAAACCTGTACGGCACCAAGATCGACTCCATTCATGAGGTTGTGGACTCCGGCAAGATTTGCATTCTGGATGTCAATCCACAGGTGCTCTTTAAAAATTTTCGATATCCTAAAGAGTGCATTAGTGGCCACTTTTTCAACAGTGCTGATTCCTGAAATATTTTTCCATTTTATTTTCCCATAGGGAAAGGTGAATCACAACATTCAAACATATTCAAACTGATTTAAAGAAACAAAGTACTAGATTTTTAAAATCTAAATACCTATAAAAAAATTATATTCGATACCGTTTTCGATACCACAGGGAAAAACTGCCATAACATTAAGGGCATAAAATTAGATTTTTAATGAAAAATTATTATTTTTCCCTATTTTTACCCAGAATAGGGTGCTGTGAGCATTATGGAGCATTGTAAACATATTAATGTATGTTTCATTCATAGTGTAAGGCGTCCTTGTGCGGAAACTCCAAATATGCCTCACAAAAGTAATATAACTTATGATGTTCCAGGAAATCGTTAATATGGACAAACAGGGCTCCAGACTAACTATTTTTACTAGGAGCACTGTAGCCCCTGATTGATAATTTTTAGGAGCACAAGCAGAAAATTTAGGGGCACACCTTAAATCAGCCTGCAATGCAATCATTCACATATTTTCCCCATTTTAACTGTATTACTGACAAATGCTTTGATAATAAATAGACTCAGGGCTCAAGACTAACATTTCTGAGTAGTGGCACCAGCGCCAGTACGTTCTACAGATTTTGGCACAGGAAGCAGATTTGGTAGCGCTGGGGGGTATTAAAAACAAAGATAATTTAATCATAAAAATACTATTGTTTTGAATTAACAAGTGCAGTTACTAATAATGTTACACATTTATTTCTTGGTAATGCACATTTGACAGTAAAGCACTGAGCCGGAGTTGGGAAGTTTACAAAATTTACTTTTATTCAAAACAGTAACGAGCAAAATATATTTTTATATGAAAAAAATATATATTCTACTCTCATTAACTGTTCCATTATTCTTTTATAGTAGCCTATTATATTGAACTGGATGACAGCTTTAGCGATTTTCAAAGGAATGCTCTTTGAGTGATTCAGTTGCAAATTGAACAGAGTTTGTTTTTCAAGGCACTTTGTGACTTTTCTTACTTCATACACATGAAAAGTGTAAAACTTTGACAAAATTAGATTTTTTGATGATTTGATATTTTATAATAGTGATTTTTGGAAAAAAAAAGAAAAAGGAAATGAATGACTAATAAGCCAATAAGAGCTCCTCTGCTGCCATCTACTGGTTATAGTGGTAATTTGATGTCTTTTTTAAATTTTATTTTAAATAAGTGTTTACCACACAGTATATTTTGGTCATCCCATTCAAAACATTTAAATGGGATCATTTTTAGAGCTTTAAATTGCTGGAAATAGTTGTGTGAAATACTTAAAAGTCATTGAAAAGTGCTTGAATTTCTCTCTCAAAAGGTTGTACAAACTCTGAAATGAATAATGTAATAACATTCGACTCGTTCTGCCACAACACCATGGTTACAGTTAGCGTTACTGCTTCTTGTTTTCTGCATCAGTGCTGTTTGATCTGTTTATAACAGAGAATTCTGTGCAGAACTTGAATACTTCTTGCTAGATCTCACAGCAACCTTTATTCATTCTGCGGCGAGTTCAAACCTGGTTCAAACGCTTCTCACTGGATCTCGCAGCGCTGTGCTGTAGGGTGTCGCGAGATCAACACTGGGTCCTGAGTAAAGCTGTTCTGAGCTCGGAGCAGTTTGCTTGCGCTGCGCTCAATTATTGGTCCGAGCTGATAAACGGTCGCGCTGCACGCTGTTTCGTCACACTTTTGTTTCGTTTGCCGTTTGATGTTTCTCATATGCAACAGAAATGGCAGCGCTTAGGAGTTGGGCAACGCGGTGGTCGTGCCAGTGCGACCGCTCACAAAATTTAGCCAGAAAAAATGGTCGCGTCGCAGTCTGGAGCCCTGACAAAGGGGTCCAACTATTGTTGTAACTGGAAAAAAGAAGAGAGAAACGCTTTAACTGATCAAACATGAAGACAATAAACACAACTGCGACTATACAGTACATGGTTTATCTGTGTTCTTCAAGCCATCTTGGGTATTTTGGAGAAATATAAAACTATTTGTGACCCTGGACCACAAAACCAGTCATAAGTAGCACGGGTATATTTGTAGCAATAGCCAACAATACATTGTATGGGGCAAAATATCGCTTTTTCTTTTATGCCAAAAATCATTAGGATATTAAGATCATGTTCCATGAAGACATTTTGCAGATTTCCCACTGTAAATATATCAAAACTTAAAAATGTTTTGATTAGTAATATGCATTGCTAAGGACTTGATTTGGACAACTTTAAAGGCAATTTTCTCCATATTTAAATTTTTTGCACCCTCAGATTCCAGATTTTCATAGTTGTATCTCGGCCAAATATTGTCCTATCCTAACAAACCATATATCAATGGAAAGCTTATTTATTCAGCTTTCATATGACATATAAATCTCAATTTTAAAAAAATGGTCCCTTATGTCCATTCCACTTCTGGAACCCAACTATTGCACTCTAGTTACAAAATTTGACTGTTCGTATAAATATTCTAGGCTAAATACTACTAATACCTGATGCAGATTATTTCTTTTAAATGGAAGTCTATTGGGCAATTTTACAAATATAGTTCTACAATTATCACCTCATTTCATATGTTTCATTGTTCTCCTACAGGCGCTGAAAGTTCTGCGAACAGCCGAGTTTCTTCCATATGTGGTGTTCATCGAAGCCCCAAACTTCGAGGTTCTGAAAGACATGAACAGATCTGCCATTGAGGCTGGTGTTGTGAATAAACAGCTGACGGTAATTTCTTTCTTGATGCCCTCAGAATGATTAGTTCCTTGAATGTTGACTATATTCCTTGAGTCTCTCTCATTTAATCTCTCTCTAGGACTCAGAGCTCAAACGGACAGTGGATGAGAGCGAAAGGATCCAGAGGGCGTACAGTCACTATTTTGACCTGAGCATTGTGAATGACAACCTGGACGGAGCGTACCGCAGCCTCAGGAGGGCACTGGACAGACTCAACACAGACCACCAGTGGGTTCCTGTCAGCTGGGTCTTCTGAGAGCAGTTGGGTTCTTTTCGGTCTGCATTTCTCAAAGTGGCTAGGAGTCTAGTTAACTGCTGTAATCTATGTGAACTTGCCTGTTCTTTAGATTTTTGCACAAAAAAACATGACGATTCAAAGCTAGTTTATTATTTTGTAAAGAAACGAAGCTGATATGTATATCTGTATTTGTTTTAAAGGAGTTCTGTACAGTGCTGTACGTTTGTTATTCCTGTGAGAGTAGGGCTGTATATTTGTATAGAAACTGTAGAATATGTTTTAACACCCTACGTTACATTAAAGCTATTCAGAATCACGTTGGATATATCAATGCTATATGATTACGTAGTGTTTTGCAGGGATTGTTTAGTTTTGATGTTTTAAAAGCAGAATTGAAGAGTGGTTTGGCGTGTCATATTCCCGTGAATGTTCGATTCGTTTGCGTTATTTCTTGTAACATTCGTTAGTACAAAATCAATTTCAGTTCAGAAAATGACAACAGCCAAATATGTCACGATATACGTCATTTGAAATTGATTGGTCTTCAGGGGCAGATTTAGTGAATTGGGGGCCCCAGGCAAAATATAGGAATGGGGCCCTATACATTTGCACACATTTTCCTAGATTAACCTTGAGGTTCCTTTTTTGTTGTGATGCTTGCTGCTGCACAATGGTGCCCCATAGTTGTCCAATGTTTCTACATTTTTCATGTACATGTTATAATGGCTTTCTTTCATGTTGTAGACCACGAAATAGCAACTGATTTACAGTGGAGATACAGGTTTTCACAAAAACAAAATAAATTGTAAAATGATAAACCTCACAATTGAGCGTCAGACTTACAAATTATTATATTAATTTAAAACGAGGTTATGTGGGTGGATTTTCGCATTTCGCACAAAAACTACAGACTGGATTATTGAAAACGAACATTCATTCTCTTCCAGTAGGTGGCGCTGGATTATTGAAAGTGAACAGTCATTCTCTGCCAGTAGGAGGCGCTTTTGGAACGTCAGAAATATAGAATGAGAAAAGTGTGAAAAAATATAGACTAAATTGACAAGGAAAATCCACTGATGAGTTACCAGCGTAAGCCTGTGTGCAAAGGTGCTAATTGTAAACTTTAAAATACATTTATTTTTAGTTGTTTTAACTACAAATTTAAATAAAACTTTAAAAATAATGAAAAGGCAATTATACATTTACACACCTAAAATACATATATCAAGAGCATGCTCACGGATGAAAACAAAACAGCGTTGGATGAAGTGGATTAAAGCCCTGCACGGGTCTCAAATCTAGCCCGTCTTTTTTCCCCTTTTCCCAAAAAAAGCTTATACTACTGTTTCAGCTATTAAAATAGTTCAGTTTTGTATGTAATGGAAAAGTGATTATATTTTTTCGTTTTTTTATAAAGTAAATTTAGAAAAACATTTGGAGTATTTTTT
>NW_015634483.1:957610-957805 GCF_001515625.1 Sinocyclocheilus rhinocerous
TGAAGTGGATTAAAGCCCTGCACGGGTCTCAAATATAGGCCCTAGCCCGTCTTTTTCCCCCTTTTCCCAAAAAAAGCTTAAACTACTGTTTCAGCTATTAAAATAGTTCAGTTTTGTATGTAATGGAAAAGTGATTATATTTCGTTTAACGTTAGTTTAAATGTTTAACCTAGATAAATGTGCGCTGTTAGATGC
>NW_015634483.1:957965-966283 GCF_001515625.1 Sinocyclocheilus rhinocerous
TTTTTTCTAACAGTGGAAACAACTTAAAATATGCAGTCATTTTTGCTCATAAAGGTAAGAGTAATACATCATTCTAAACTGTAAAGGGTCTAGTTTTATTTGTGTGCACTCACAATATCAACAAAACGTTGTGCTTTTATAAAATAAAGAAAACAAATGCTTTCTGCCGTCTCGGTCTTGAACAGGAGCACTTCACAATGATGAATTGATGATGAAACGATGAAAATGATGAAAACTCAAGACATGATAAAAATATATAGAAAGCTTTAAATTACTACTTTGGTCTTTATGCATTATATAAGGATTTAAGATTTAAATGTTATTGTTCCAATACAACAATTCTAGAATGTTTCACTGTGACTGATCAATCGCAGCGTTCTGCAGTCATATATTTTTCTATAACGCTGGTAAACTGTATAATTCACATTTGCCCAGGAAAGTGATTTCTGACATGTGTCTCTCGTATCACTCCACACTCTCTTCTCACATAATAAAATATTATCAACTAAAATCAGTAGATCAAGTTCATTTATTCATTTGGCAAGTAGCCAAATTGATATATATATGGTTCTTAAAAGTATCTTCCCTCACATGTTTGTGCACATATAGCTTTTACAAAGGTTTTTTAATAGTTTCCAGTAATTATATATATAACAAAAGTTTTATTAAAAAACGAGATGCTTTGCGAAAGACAAAAAACCTTTTTCTATTATTTTATTCCATGATTTTCTTTGTTTCTGTGAGCTTTTGTGTGTGGGACTGCTATGCAGCAGTATAAGACAGAAGGACATATTGGTCAGTTCTTCACAAAGATTGAAGATCATCATATTCAATTACTGTAACAGAATGTTATTCAGCATACACAGTCATCCACAATTTACACAGAAGATTCAATATTTTTTTGAAAATCGGCAGCACTTTTATGTTGAAAAGCAGGGTGCATAGAGCTGACCCTGTCTTCCTGAAGATATTTCAAAACACCTTTCAAAATATTCACAATACATGTATTCACATCTCATCTCACTTCGATATTTTCATATAGCGATTTAACGCTACAAATTCATCTACAGAAGTTGCATCCAACATTGCGTGTATCTGTGTGTGTCAAAGAAAAGTTCAGACGTTCAAGTTATGATAATCACAAACAAAGCAATAACTAATTAGGTGAAAGCACTGGAAGTTCAGTCCTGGAATAAATTATCTATCCAAAATGAAGCTAAACGAATTTCTTCAATTCTACATAATACCTGCTTTAACATGGTGCTACGTTTACTTTTTTTATTAGCTCTATCCGACACCATTGAAACATGTCAGTAAAAGCATATATTTAATATATAGCAATAATTTTAGAATTTATCTGGTTGCACTTTATTTTGATAGTCCACTTAAGCATTTTACTAACTCTAAGTAATTCAGTTATTCAGGATTTACGTAATACATGGAAATATGGTTACATTTCAGCCACTCCTCTTCACGTGGTTCACAAAAGCAGTAAACTTTTTTGTTCTAATAAGATAAGTATTATCTCTGACATAGAAACTGTAAAGCTCCTAGACTGTTGCGTAACCGTATGACAGACTTGGGTTCGTTTGCTCATTAATATGATGCAGCATCTTATCTTGTCTGATGGTGAAAGTACTGAATGATTATTCTGGAAAACTCTATACCAAGTTCCAGGGAAAATCCAAATAGCCCTGCCTATTTGGTGCGAACTTTCACACACACAATTCCAGTTATGAGAATAAAAACATGTATTAGTTATACTCGTTATCACACCAACAAAAATATATATTCAGAAGTGTCTATTGTTGATGACTGGATGATTGTGACATCATATTTAAAGGTGGGCAGTACGGTGGCGGTGGCATGTCGGAAGTGTCTGGAGTCACTCGAACATCAGAAATATTTAATTTAACGCTGGACTGTAAAAAAACAAAAAACAATTAAAAATATTAGAAGTCTGTTGAAACAGCATTTCAACATACATAAAGTGATATATTCTGTAGAATAGATAAAACTAGTTGAAGCCTAAACAGGTCATAGCTGGTTTGAGCTAATCTCATGACCTGCTGAAAGGTACCCAAAACCTGCCAAAAATCAGCCAATAGACAAGCGACGACCAGTTGAGCTTTTTAGATAGCTAGATAGACAGATAGCTAGATAGATGTACCTCTGCATATGACGGTGGTGGACACACTAGTTCATATGGTGGTGGTGTGAACTCAGAGTCATCATGAGAGCTTATCTCATCTTGTTCGTCTCTCTCTTCTCTCACGTGAATGGGGTTGGGAATCACATAGACACGGTCGCTGTTTGACAGGTCCAGAACTGAGTCAGTGTCTGAGACTTTACTGCAGATTTTGCAGCAGTACCTCAGTATGCACAGACTCACAGTCAGACCCAGCAGCGGCGTCAGCCACGTCCTGCACATCATCAGACATACAACCTTTACTTCAATGTATTCCCTACATACCCTAGTGAAAAAAACACATACTATTTACATTTACGTATTTATGTGCTTAATAAAAATACCCTGCAATCGTACTTCTGCTATACTAAACTGGTAGGCCTATACCCAAAGTCTGTTAAATTCGAACAAATCATTTTGTGCTTAATGCACTGTAATTGTGTGCAGGTAGTGCTGAAGTATATTTGACTGTGCTGTGGAACTATTGCAAGCATAGGCTACTTCAGGTACACTTTAGCATTTAAAGACAGATATTATTAAAAGATCATACAATCCTTATCAATAGTGATATTAAAACAAATTTAAAGCTTAATATTAATAAATGTGCATTGTGCACAAGTAGGCTAGTACTCCAAATAAAGTTTAATTATAAGTTTTATATCAGTAAGTCTTGAGCGATATGTCAGTAAATATGTTAATAGACTTGAACTTAGTATGAAATAAACGTATTTAAAATATATTACTTTTTAGGGTATAGAAAGATCTTATGAAGATTTTATGAATGTCGTACTTACTGGATATAGTAGAATATATAATCAGCCATTGAAGTGGCCAGGAATCTGCAGAGAAAAATTCTATATTAATGTACATCTGTAAATGATCAAGACAAGTTACCTTAACTTTGTAAAAAATGCAATTGATTTAATGACTTAATGCTCACTTTTTGTGTACAGATATATTAATTTATTAAAAAATGTATAGCTGATATGGACACTGATTTGAAATCCTCTATAGTTTTAAAAAAAATGTATTTACTTTTGAATTAAAACTCTTTTTTTCATGGGGCTTAGTCAAAATGCTATAAGAAAATGTGTAATGAAGATTTTAAAAAATCATTAAAAGGCAGAAATTGTTTAAAAAGAAAAGCTTTTCATCCCTAAAATTAATATCTTGAACTTAGTATGAAATAAACGTATTTAAAATATATTACTTTTTAGGGTATAGAAAGATCTTATGAAGATTTTATGAATGTCGTACTTACTGGATATAGTAGAATATATAATCAGCCATTGAAGTGGCCAGGAATCTGCAGAGAAAAATTCTATATTAATGTACATCTGTAAATGATCAAGACAAGTTACCTTAACTTTGTAAAAAATGCAATTGATTTAATGACTTAATGCTCACTTTTTGTGTACAGATATATTAATTTATTAAAAAATGTATAGCTGATATGGACACTGATTTGAAATCCTCTATAGTTTAAAAAAAAATGTATTTACTTTTGAATTAAAACTCTTTTTTTCTCTTTTTTTATGGGGCTTAGTCAAAATGCTATAAGAAAATGTGTAATGAAGATTTTTAAAAAAATCATTAAAAGGCAGAAATTGTTTAAAAAGAAAAGCTTTTCATCCCTAAAATTAATATTTTAATTAAAAAACTAAAAATTAAATCAATCCTAAATCAATCATTTTTGTGTGAAGGATCCTAAAATTTAAAAGGCAGCTATATATTTTTAAGTGTGAAGATCCAATAGTCAAAAATTAATGTTAAAAATTTATATTTTACACACACACACACACAGAGTACAGTAATACAGTAAAAAGTAAATTATGTAGCATAAAGGGCCCCTGTAGTTCAGGTTGTCAAATGTCAAAATATGTTTTTAAAAAGTGTTTTTTTAAAC
The DNA here is from genome assembly GCF_001515625.1 of Sinocyclocheilus rhinocerous. NCBI lineage: Eukaryota > Metazoa > Chordata > Actinopteri > Cypriniformes > Cyprinidae > Sinocyclocheilus > Sinocyclocheilus rhinocerous. The sequence goes on from NW_015634483.1 coordinate 962,060, forward strand.
TACATAACTACATGACTGAATTTATGTCTCTCATGATCTTAAAAACCTTTTTGATCAAAAGGCTTCTATTTTATTGGACTTTGTCGGTGAACAGAAACTGTCCACAGGAGAAATGTTTTATAAAATTAACATAATTTAAAAAACACAATGAATGAGTTGTAGTGGACATCAATACTGTTTAACAAACATCTTAAATCTACATGTGCTTTACATAACCTCAAGCAAGTTCCTTAAAGCCGAACTTCTATTTATTCTAAATTATTTTCCCCCTCAAGAACTTAGATAAGTCAAATTAAAACTATGTAGTAAAAGTATGTACTATGTTTTCACATTGTAGTATTGTTAGAAATGATATACTCACAGTTGTTATGTCATCAGACCCAAAGCAGAGGGAAGTGGAAAGTCAAAGTTAGTCAGACTGTACGTGTTTTCTAACAGTGACTGGAACTTCTGCAGAGGACTTTGAGCTGGACACTTACTGGCAGCCGTCATCCGGGGTTGGGTTTGTAAACACCGCTCTTTACATCATACAGAACTGACAATGACTTTCAATTCCAGCTCATTTCCAATGCAGACTTTTAATTACATTTTTAATCAACAGATCTAGAATCAAATGAACTAATATTTTAATCTGGTGTCTTATATAATACCTTTATTTTTTAATTTATATTATATCAGAGTTTCAACACATGGACAATTGTAATTACTTTATGTATCTCTTAGATTGCATAAACAAATTTTTATTAACATTTCTTTCAGTTTAAGTATTATGGTTAAAGGGATAATTCGCCCAAAAATGAAAATTTTATGTTTATCTGCTTACCCCCAGGGCATCCAAGATGTAAGTGACTTTGTTTCTTCAGCAGAACACAAACAAAGATTTTTAACTCAAACCGTTGCAGTCTGTCAGTCATATAATGGAAGTGAATGGGCTCCACGACTTTGAGAGTAAAAAAACATACACAGACAAAATCAAATTAAACCCCGAGCCTCATGACGATACATTGACGTCTTAAGACACGAAACGATCCGTCTGTGCAAGAAACTGGTATTTATATCATTTTTTTACCTCTGATCCACTGCAATGTCCAACTGTCCTGAGCGCGTTCACAACATCCGGCGCGTGACGTCAAATAAATACGGTTGGGCAAAAAATTCCACGTTGTCTGATGATATATAAAAATCATCTTCCATTGTGATGACCTGTACTTCTAAATATCTTTAGATCATCGCAGTGCCAGTGAACACGTCCGCAATCTCTCTGCACTGTGTAAATATTGAGTGACGTATACGCGCGACAAATCGCTTCCGCACATGCATCTACTACCATAGAGATATATAGATTCCCTATTCGACCGCTCCAGATACGTTGACGCATCCGCCATTTTGGAACGTATCGTGGCCCATAGAAACAGTCACTAATGAGGCATCTACTTATATATATCTATGTCTACTATGCAAGAGCACGTACACGCGTCACACGCCGGATGTTGTGAACGCGCTCAGATATTGCGGTGGATCAGAGGTAAAAAATTATATAAATATTGTTCAGTTTCTTGCACAGACCGATCGTTTCGTGTCTTAAGACCTCAATGTATCGTCACGAGACGCAGGGTTTAATTTGGTTTTGTCTGTGTATGTTTTGTTTACTCTCGAAGCCGTGGAGCCCATTGACTGCCATTATAAGATGGATAGACTGCAGCTGTTTGAGTTAAAAATCTTCCTTTGTGTTCTACTGAAGAAACAGTCACCTACATCTTGGATGCCCTGGGGGTAAGCAGATAAACATCAAATTTTCATTTTTGGGTGAACTATCCCTTTAAAGGAGACTTCATTTCCCACAATGCTTTAGTTATTGTGCAATCAATATTGCCCCTTTTTAAAATCTGAAAACAAAGTGGAGGACATTTCTGTTGCTCTATGCGAAAATTAAAATGTGTTTTAATAACTGATTTACACAATTTTGAGCTCATTTTAATGAAATGGCATTTTAGAACAAATAGTCAATGTTTTACCATAAAACTAGCATTGGACTAATGACACAATTCAGACCAATTAAGTGAAAGAGCTCTTTTAAATGTGAAGTTTCCTCTTCTCTGATAAATGCATAGATGCTTTCATATGAAACCCAGCAAATGCATCATTCCAACAAAGATGTCCCAGAGAGAGCAGAAACAAACTAAATCATGACGAATGCATACTCATAATCATGAAACGTAGGTACAAAGCTTCCAAAAACGTTCTAATTCAGGTAGAGGTTACTTTCAGTTAAGTGATTCTGTGCTTTTGTTTCTTGTCCTTTGTCTTAAAAAATGCATTTATGCAGTGGAGGTCTATGTGACAATCAACCTTTGTTAATGTAAGTGCATTTCTATGATTTATTTTTACAAAGTGGAAAGAAAAACAGATCGTTCTAAGTGAGAAACAATTTATTTTGAATACATTTGGGTGACAAAGCAACTTAAAGACACACAAAAAAAATTATGCAGATTACTGAGTAATGTTTACTTCCAGAGTTTCTTGATGGACATGTTCTTCTCACTGTCTTTCTGCATCACCTGTAAACATTCAACAAATTGTAAATTAGACACATCCACTGAAAACAAATATTTTCCCATTATAAGAACTGGTATGTTTGAATATCATTTGTACCAAGAGCACAATCAAATGTGACCCGGGACCACAAAACCAGTCATAAGGGTCCATTTTTTGAAATTGGGATTTATACATCCCCTGAAAGCTGAATAAATACGTTTTCCGTTGACGTATGGTTTGTTAGGATAGGACAATATTTGGTTGAGATACAACTATTTGAAAATCTGGAATCTGAGGGTGCAAAAAAAAAATAGAAATATTGAGAAAATCGCCTTTAAAGTTGTCCAAATGAAGTCCTTAGCAATGCATATTACTAATCAAAAATTAAGTTTTGATATATTTACGGTAGGAAATTTACAAAGTATCTTCATGGAACATGATCTTTACTTAATATCCTAATGATTTTTGGCATAAAAGAACAATCGATAATTTTGACCCATACAATGTATTGTTGGCTATTTGCTGGTCCAGGGTCACAAATAAGAAAATTATTTTAGTACCTTTGCTACTGCCATTTCGAAATCTTCTTGGGTAACGTGGACTCTCCTCTCTCTCAGGGCGTACATCCCTGCCTCTGTGCAGACACCCTGTCAGACAAGCACAAATAAAATCAGCTCGTTGAATACGTAGTGTATAGACGCCCATAAATGCCTGGAAATATGCGCAGGTTGAGACTGTGACCTCACCTTGACCTCAGCACCAGACGCTCCTGGCATCAGCTCGGCAATCTTGCGCAGGTTAATACCACGCGTCAGGTTCATCTTCCGGGAGTGGATCTTCAAAATGTCCAAACGGGCCTGAAGAGAACAACATAAACGCCACATGGTTACTGCTTGTATTTATACTTTCAATAATAGAGAGTCAGACAAATACAGTCGGGTGTATTTCAGAATCAAGTTGATACTGAAAATGTAAAAATGTATAACAATTCCAGCCTACCTCTTCATTGGGAGGGGGAAATTCAATCTTCCTGTCAATGCGGCCTGGTCGAAGAAGCGCAGAGTCCAGAATGTCAATACGGTTTGTTGCCATAATAACCTGAGGGAAAAAATAACATTCTTTAAGACTCTCCTTAAAGGGGTATAATTTACCTTTATTCCACACCGCTCTGTCCCTTCTCTGAGAAACGCTGATCAATTTCCTTCTTTTATGAAGCCCCACCCTCAAAAATAGGCGATGGGCTCTGATTGGTTAGCTAGCCCAATGTGTTGTGATTGGCTAAGCCGTCTCTAGTGCGATTCTTAACGTCCCTCCCCTCTCCTCAGTGGCATGTGCTCCGGTTGTATTGTAAACAAAGGCATCGTTAATATCGCTTATCAGTTTGAGCCTGATTGAGAAGCAGAGGATATTATTGAAGAGGATCGTGCAGAACCTGTGCAAGCACGGCTTTAAATGGTAGGCCTAAGTTTTTTGTTTGTTGTCGTCTCATACTTTTAGATATGCTGCTATTTGTAAATGCTACTGCTTATGTTAGCTTTTAATATACAGTTTTATCCTGATTAAAGCTTTAATACAGTACGGCAACTGCACGTGCGTCCATGTTTAACGCTTCTCATAGCTATGTGAAAACAAGTGTATAATTGGAACAGTTCATTGCTGGAGCTGAGCTCAATGAGAGAGAGAGAGAGA
>NW_015634483.1:966367-968962 GCF_001515625.1 Sinocyclocheilus rhinocerous
CATATAGGAATAGATTTTTACGTGCAGCTCTAGTTTTCTCTTCCTGGTTTGTGATGTCACGAACCCGGGAAGTAACTCGTTGTAGTCCCTACCAGCCGTTTTTGTAGGCATTAAACTGCCAGAATTTTAAAAGACGTTATCTCCATTTGCATTTAACTTTCAGCTTCTAACTTTGCAGATATTGTTTATGCTCAAACAGCAACATTACACACTAACGTTAAAAAAGTGAAATCGCAATGAACCACCCCTTTAAAGAAAATTATAAAAATGCAGCTGGAGCCAAGCACAGAAATAGTATAAATAGAAGTTTGAGTAGTTTTGATTGGTCACAGCACCCCTGGTGGTGATGTTTGGAAAGGCAGTTGAATGAGCAATGTAACAAGGTAATCATACCCTTTGACCAGTTGGTGCAAACAACTTTATATAGTACTAGGGCATGTGATCAGCAAAAGACAAAAAAAAGAGGGAAAACATGCTTTGTTTTCTCTATTTAGTATGGCTATACAAAAAAAAATATTATTATTATATTATCATTATTCATTTTTTTAAATTTAAATTCTAAAAACAAAAATTCAGAGCATTTAATAATAATAATAATAATAATAATAACTGTCATTAAACTGTTTTTAATTGCTGCTTAATTTTTTTAATTTAAATGATAAATTAAACAATATTTTAATAGTAATATAATAATAATAATAGTAATAATTACTATTATTATTATAGTATTATATTTTACATGATAAATTAAATATTTATAATAATAATAATAATAAAAAAATTTTATCTTTGTTGCAAATTTCTTTCAAATGTTGAACTACAGAGATTTTATTTTTGGCGGAAAACCAAATGGATGATGCATTTTAAGAATTCAATAAAAAGCTACCAACTTCTAAAACCAGAGATGAGAGACTTCTCATGTTAGCATCAGCACATAAGTTACAGATGTTTGCTTCTCACCTTGATGTTCTTGGTGGCCTCGAACCCATCCAGCTGGTTGAGGAGCTCCAGCATAGTTCTCTGCACCTCACTGTCTCCTCCTGATCCTCCCTCCAGCCGAGATGAGCCGATGGAGTCGATCTCATCCATGAAGATGATGGAGGGCGCGTGTTCCCTGGCCATGACGAACAGCTCTCGTACCATACGAGCTCCTGGAATACACACACAGAGTCAAACAAGAACAAATCAGAGTAATTTTTTATAATGTTTACAATTTAAAAAAGAGCTTTCAGAGCTTTTTGGAGCTTGACAGGCTCTGGTCAATATATGCTTTTATAATAACAAAAAGAGCAGTGGGAACATTCTGCTAAACATCTCCTTTTGGGTTCCACAGAAAAAACTAACAAAAAAAAGTAATAGGTTTGAAAAACAAAATAACTGATTTTTCTGGAAGCACACCAACCTTCTCCTATGAATTTCTGCACCAGCTCTGATCCAGACACCCTGATGAAGGTACAATCGGTGTGATGGGCCACAGCTCTGGCTAGCAGGGTCTTTCCTGTTCCAGGAGGTCCATACAGCAGCACACCCTGCAGACCAGCACATCACAGAATATGAAGCAGATCTGGTAGGCCAACAGACCAACTATGAAAAAGTAGCACTCTTTTACATGATTGGCCTGATAAGAATAAATTATGCCATCACTTGCCTTGGGTTGTGCAATTCCTAGAGCCTCAAACAATTCTGGGTGCTTGACTGGAAGCTCGATCACTTCCTTGATCTCTTTGATCTGTTTGTCCAGCCCTCCGATCATCTCATACGTCGAATCTGGCACTTTTTCAACCATCATCAGCGAGACGAGCGGGTCAACTTTGTTTGGCAGGATTTTGTGAAGTGTGTAACTGTCATTTCGAAGTGCTACACGGCAATTTGGAGTTACCTGTTGGAAATGAGGATTCAGTTTACTATCAACATTAATACAAAATAGCTACAATATCAGTAAAAGTTTTTTTATTTTCTATTTTATGAGCCACCAGGCAAAAACTGCATCCTCTCCTTAAATTCCGAGGTATCCGAAGCATGACTGTAAAAACGAGGGATGCACGAATTGTAATTTGTGATTAAGATTATGGCTGCTTATGATCAATTATTAATTCTTATTCTATACTATATTTTTAATATTAAAAAAATATGCCCATTTGGCATTGCCATTATCTTGCATAGAGGCTTTCATCCCTGGGTTTGCCAGATGTTAAGATTTATAAATTCCCCAATCAGAGCTTTTCTCCCAAATGGATACATTTTGTTTTATTTTATCTTCTCAACTTGACAACCATACACATGCACTCTTGTCGCACTGCAAAAAATACATTTCCATTTATGTATGGTTTGTTAGGATAGGACAATATTTGACCGAGATTTGACAACTATTTGAAAATCTGGAATCTGAGGGTGCAAAAAAATCTAAATACTGAGAAAATTGCCTTTAAAGTTGTCCAAATTAAGTCCTTAGCAATGCATATTACTAATCAAAAATTAAGGTTTGATATATTTACAGTAGGAAATTTACAAAATATCTTCATGGAACATGATCTTTACTTAATATCCTAACGATTTTTGGCATAAAAGAAAAATCTATAATTTTGACCCATACAA
>NW_015634483.1:969126-980156 GCF_001515625.1 Sinocyclocheilus rhinocerous
CGATGTCTACAGTGAAACATCGCGATGGACGATGACGGGGGGAGGGGTGTGCCCGAAGCGTGAATCCTTATAAGGGAAAACACGATTCCTAACACAGTTTCTACACTGGACTAAATAAAGATTTATTATATATACAGTAGATCAGTCTATAGAACTCATTATAATCAATGATGTTGTCTACACTGGATGCAGCGCAACACGACAAATCCTCGACAGTAAACTGCTGCCGCGTTCTATTTATGACGTGCTGACACAAATTTCAAATGATTTTCAACGGTCACTTTGTCGCGTCCAGTGTAGACAGACTTTAGCTGATGTGGCGCGACACGACACGATCGTGCATACAAAAGCACGATGCCAGTTTCAATGCCAGGTATAATAGCGGCTCCCCGATGCCGAAATATATATGTAGTATAATTACCCAATTATATAACTGCCAGGAAAAATATTGAAATATATATTTTCCTCCGATCTCGTATTTATTCCCTTTAGGGGTTCCGCCTACACGTCATTTTCTTTCCGAACATGGTATTGGGATGCGGGGCGAATGGGGGGGGAATCACGATGCCGGCTCAACATTGTGATGTCTATCAGCCATCGTCTATCGGCCCAACCCTATTGTGGTTGCTGAATAAATGCTTATGCAACCTCAATGTGCCACAATACAAAGTCTTTTTGTTTATTTTAAGAGAAAAATGCTAACATAATTTGTTATTATTAAATTATTAATAGGAATTTTACGGTTTTATCTTTTGAGAGAAATTTTTTACAGTTTTTATAATGTAGAGTGTGTTAATGTATATGATTAAAAAGAACACACAAAGAAAATAGATGAGGTAAAATAAACCCTGTGTACGAGCTGACATTCTCGTAATTTGTGCTTACGTAAAAGTGCAATAATTGTAAAGAAACGTAAAAAGACATTTCTCAAATCAGAATAATCGTAATTAATAATTGCGATTATACTTTTTGATCGTAATAATAAAAAAATAATCATGATCATCAGTTTAACCAGCCTTAGTAAAAACCCAGAACAAAACACTTACATCATTTATATCAATATTCTTATCCACATCCACCACAAACTTTCCTTCAGGATGCACCTAAAAACATAGCATAAATATAAATGATTAACAAAACTGCACTGCAACATGTCAACACAAATCATGTTCATGTAATTAAGCAGTAAATAATGGCTGTCAAACCTTGACCAGCACTTTCTTCTTGTCCATGGCTCTCACCACCTCTCCTACATAAGACCCCTGCTCCTGCAGCAATTGAAGCTCCTCACGCAGGAGGCGCACTGAAAGAAACAGCACAAAGCACATCCTGTCATGTCATACTGATGACATTCTTAAAGGAACACTCCACTATTTTTGAAAATAGGCTAATTTTCCAACTTCCCTAGAGTTAAACAGTTGAGTTTTACCGTTTTCGAATCCATTCAGCCGATCTCCGGGTCTGGCGGTAGCACTTTTAGCTGTAGCTTAGCATAGATCATTGAATCTGATTAGACCGTTAGCATCTCGCTCAAAAATGACCAAAGAGTTTCTATATTTTTCCTATTTAAAACTTGACTCTTCTGTAGTTACATCAAGATTGTGTAGTTGGTTATGTTGACGGAAGTTAGCCTATTTTCAGGCGCTGCGTAATATCATTGCGCCTGCTGCACCCATGGTACGGCAGCAAAGTTCCTTGATTATTACGCCAGAATGAGAGTATAGTTCCTAGCCATATCGGAATAGAAAATAGCAACTTTTCATTTTCTGTCGGTCTTAGTACACTATGTAACTACAGAAGTCAAGTTTTAAATAGGAAAAATATAGAAACTCTTTGGTCATTTTTGAGCGAGATGCTAACGGTCTAATCAGATTCAATGATCTATGCTAAGCTACAGCTAAAAGTGCTAACGCCAGACCCGGAGATCGGCTGAATGGATTCGAAAACGGTAAAACTCAACTGTTTAACTCTAGGGGAGTTGGAAAATGAGCCTATTTTCAAAAATAGTGGAGTGTTCCTTTAACATATTCTATTTGGCATATGAAACTGAACACCACAAAGTGACATTCATGAGAAAGTGGGTTAAAAAGGCCTCACCCTTGGCATTTAACTCGTTCCTTTGAGCCTGTAGACGTCTGAGATTTTGGCTTTTCTCATTCACTGTCAACTAAGTAAAGAGAACATTTAGGCATAACATACCCACGTGAAAAAGAAGTGTGCTTAATTGCATTGAATGTTTATTTGTAGTGTACTTCAAATCTTAAAAGTATATATTTAAAAAAAAAAAACGTAGTTGCAGAAAATATGAATGTAATAAAAGGCCACTTAAGTGTGCTTAAAGAGATTTTAAAGTATGTTTTAATTTATGGTTGTGCTATAAAGAACTTACATTTTTTTAATGTGTTGACTAACATAATAAAGCACACGTAAAGCTCTTGATTATCATTTTATTTGATATATCACTGAAAGGTAATATATTGTAAAAGTTCTAAATGGCAGTTTCATCATTACAAACATGCAATTACAATAATATTTAAATACAAGTTTTAATAGAAATGCCATTGAACTATATTTTAGTTTATCATAAATGCTTGTCAGTACTTTCAGCAGCACACTAACCATATTTTAAAACAATATAATTATGAAATTACATAAAGATATACTTAAATGGGCCAAAAAACAAAACAAAAAACACATACACAAGTTCAACGACCCCCATTTAATTGTAAATAACATGCAATTAAGTGTCTGAAAACATTACAACCAGTTCACCGTATATTCTTTTAAATTAAATTATTTCCGTAATAAACATAAAAGCAAAGTCCTTAATATCTATAGAATAAATTGTGCGTCATGGCTATTCTTACCTGAAGCTCCTCAATTTTAGACAGGTAATACTGTCGGAGACCAGATACTCCTTTACTGTCCTCAATATCCATCTGTAAAAAAAATATTATTAACAATAACATTTAATTGTAAATAACATGCTATTAAGTGTCTGAAAACATTACAACCAGTTCACCGTATATTCTTTTAAATTAAATTATTTCCGTGATAAACATAAAAGCAAAGTCCTTAATATCTATAGAATAAATTGTGCGTCATGGCTATTCTTACCTGAAGCTCCTCAATTTTAGACAGGTAATACTGTCGGAGACCAGATCCTCCTTTACTGTCCTCAATATCCATCTGTAAAAAAAATATTATTAACAATAATATTAATAACCTAAACAATCGGTTTATTAATAGTCAGTGCTAGGTAAAGTGATGTGATTATTCATGACGTTTTATTAGAAATTATCTATTTAACAAGTTATGATCAGTAATGAGAGATTTCTCATGTTATGCTTCGAAAGTAGAGATTTCTGTTATGAAGTTATTACCAGATAGGAGCGATTTCGATTCTGTGTTATGATCAGACTCAAGAGATGTGATTATCGGAGATTTCTTCTCTTATCATAAGACATAAAATATTTCTATTGGTTTTAATTAGTGATTTCGCATGTTATAACAAAACATTAATCAAACATATGTTATGTTATAAACAGTTATACCATGTTATGATCAGTCCCAGTCAGTGTGACACAATGAGACAGCAAACTCTGCTTCAATCCGAGCAAACGCGTCTTAAAGTCAGCCATTCTATCTTATATTTCCAAACACTACAATTATAGCAGGTTCCTCATATGCAATATGTGATGCTGACTTACAAAACACAGCTAACTGTGCTGTTCATATTTTTCGATTTAATAGAAAAATATCACTTACTTGCTCGATCCCGTCCAGCGCCATCTTGAACATACAAACTTCCGTCCGTCAGTGGCGCTATTTCCGCTTTGTTTTCCTCGGGCAGAATGCCGACTGAAGGATGTGTGCTCTAGCGCCAACGTCACGCTGGAGAGTTTTCCCGTCGTTGCATTTAACCACGAGGAATAATGCGGAATTGGTAACGGTACGTGGACAGTCAGGGTATGGCATACCGTTTTAACATTTAATCCTTGAAACTTACTAGTGTCTATTTGCATGCTATTTTATGCTACCAGTACTTATTTTTTTGCTTCTAGTATCTATTTCATTGGGTAGGCTACTAGATACTAGTGCTTATTCTTAAAGGGGTCATATGATGCTTTTTTAAAGATCATTATTTTGTGTATTTGGTGTAACAGAATATGTTGACATGCTTTAATGTTCAAAAAACACATTATTTTTCAAATACTGTACATTATTGTAGGTCCTCTATGCCCCGCCTCTCTCAAACGCTTCGTTTTCTACAAAGTCCCTCCTTCCGACAAGCGCAGTCTGCTCTGATTGGCCAGCTGACCCAGTGCATTGTGTTTGGCCGAACACCGCAAGCACTCGTTGGAAATGTAACGCCCGTTACCATAATCGCGAGCTACATCTTTCAAAATAAATGTAAAGACAACATTCTTACTAGTAACTTTTTAAAGATAGTGTTTTGTTCAATAGATCAGTGTTTCCCAACCGGTGTGCCGTCTGTCGAGAGCAGGGGTGCCGTGTAAAAATACCTTTTTTAATATTTTTAAATTGCTAAAATGTTCAAAAAAGCAGCTATTATATAATATCCATTTCTAATGTCGCCAATAATTAGAGATGCACCGAAATTTCGGCTGCCGAATTAGTTCACTGCTCAGGTTTCACTTTCACGTGGTGTGACACTCTGTGTATTATCCCGCTTCTATGCGTGTGTGTGCTCCGCTCAGTCGCTCGCGGCCCATGTGAGTGCTCCACTCATATACCGTTCATGCTCATCGGAACAGCAAAGTCCACTCAAAAATCAAGCTGACAGGAAACATCTATGTAGTACAGTATTGTTTCTTTTTGCAGTATTCTGTTCTGTATTGTTTTTCTTTAGTCCTACTGTGCTGTAACAAGGTGTGGTAAATGGGCAACTCTGGTAACGCTGCCCTCTCATTCATTGATCTGCTAACCGTTATGCTCATGTGTCCTCTGATGATAATAGCTTTCTAGGATTAAACATTATTTGGATAATTGGTAAAAAAAAAAGAAATCTCTTAATAGCCCTACTGTGTGTTTGACCTACCTGAAAACTAAAAAGCTATTTATTTCATTTGTAGGCCTATCGTGATTTTTTTTTATTTGTGCTATCATTAGTAATTTCTTTATTTGTTCTTATTTTATTATTAACTGCTTGGCCTCCTTGTCATTTTTTTTTATTCAATTCAAAGTTTTAAATCAAGCTATCTCGTGCTACTGCAACAAAATTACCCAGCTGTAAAATCAAAACTTTGTTTAATTACCATTATAACTAGCTATCTCACAATGTTTACATATGAATAAAAGCCTACATTAAAATCTGTCATATAAATTGGTCTTTTCATTAGAAATTAGCCTACTGATTGCCACCATTGATGGACAATTTTTTGTTTATAATATTAAAAATATCTGTATGACAGTATATTCTGCCTTCCCTGCTGTATCGAATATCTATACTTTTCAAAGTATCATATCGAAGTTAGAAATTCAAATATTGTGACAAAATTAATTTTGTAGGGTGCCACAAATTTGTTAAAATTTCCAAAGGGTGCCGCGACTAAAAAAAGGTTGGGAAACACTGCAGTAAATAGTAGTAATTAGTTACTAGTTAATTCAATAGTGACTAGTACCTACATTGTTTGTTAATGACTTCTATGGGGATCTGTCATTCAGATACCAACTATTCAGTTCTGACTAGTATACACACACACACACACTTCAGCATGCGAGTGCTGTCTACTGAACGTAATCAGCGTTGATCAGCGCTGAGGCAGTAAGTGCATCGCATTATGCTTCCATCAAATTACAGGTTATAACTTTTATTGTAGCTATATGGGCACTTAGTTTTTCTTGTTGTTTAATACACTTGGCCCAAATCTCATGATATTAAATGATGAAGCACTATATGCACAGGATATTTAATACGTACAAACGTATATTGGCTACAACTAGACAGCAAATGCTCTTCTCTGCTCTTCAAACACACAAAAAAACATAGCCTTTAAAGGAACATGTTGTACTTCGTGAAATCACCTTCACTGTCTCCAGTCTGTGCGCGACATATCAATCTGAATGGAGGTGGGGCAAAGTTACAAGGTTTCGCCAACAGTTTGAGGATCCAGTGGCGATAAATACCAGTCAGAACTGAATAGTTGATATCTGAATGACAGATCCCCATAGAAATCAATGGTAAAAATTTGAAATGTGTTGCCAGTAACAATAGAAGTCACTATTGAAATAAGTACTAGTATCTAATGAAGTACTAGTACCTGTTTAATATGTACTAGTACCTTTTAAAAAGGTACTAGTACCTGAAGAATAAGTACCAGTAGCACCAGTATTTAATGGAAAAGATATTATTAGCTAAAAAATAAGTACCAGTAGCATGAAAATAGATACTAGTAAGTTTTAAGGATTAAATGTTAAAACAGCTTGCCATAGTATGAGGCAAGACTTGAACCCCCATTACAGTTTACATTGTAATAACTTTAACAAACAGACCAACAATGACTCTTCAAACTTATTTTTTTGAATGATCATTGTTTCTTTCTGTTGTGCAATCTGTCTGGAGAATTCCAGCCATCTCAAGTCTGTTTTGTGTTACAAGATGTAACTATGAAAGTCCCCAACCAAACTGTTCTAAAATGCACCACTCCAAATCTGTAGAACAGGTGAGGTATTAATGGAGACAGGTATTACCAGATTAACCAGACACTACATGCATCAACATGATCAGTGTTTGGCTTTAGCAAATGGTCTACCTTCTAGTAGACAGAAACACACCTGGTTTTCTTACTTTTGAATTAAATATTTTATCTGATGATAACATTTAAAATTCCTCTAAGTTAACAGTCTTTCAGAACATTAGATATAATAAAAATATGTTATGTTATATCAAAAAATACATTCACATGTGAATTCCCCTTTATGGAAACTTTATTGTTTAAAATACTTTGATTTCCCAGTAAAAAAAAAAAAAAAAAGTAGAAAAGGTAAGCACTTGATTGATACAAAAATATAAAACAGAACTGAAGTTGTAAGAACTTAAATGCATTTACACAAAAAAGCTCAATCAAAAATCTAAGGAACAAGAGCTTGTTACATTTCAGATCAGCATTAATACTGTCTGAGTAATTCAGCTATAAACAAAATGAGGAAAATTCAGAGTTCAGCTCTATGGACAACATCTGTGACATGCTGTCGATTAACACAAAATCGTTTCAACCCGTTCCTTAAAATGAAATTCTAACTTTTAAATGCATTTCTAAGCACATACATATCAACACATTTTGTTTTTGACCACTTTATGAACTGAAAGTTAAAAGTATTTTCTGTGGTAATCAGCAGCATGTCACAAATTATAGGGCTTAACTTGAACCTGCTATATTCCTTAATGGAAAATTTTACTTGCTGTCATTGATACTTAAAAACACAAATGACTCCACCAATATGAATGACCACATATTAAATCCAACTTAAACAGAAACTTTCCATTAGCTGTTTGGAATGTAGAAGTATACACTGAACTACTTATTAGAAAGTTATAAATATGGCTTGAATACTTGAAAAAATAAGAATATGCTGATGGTTTGCACACCTGAAGCACCACCTTTCACAAATTCGGTCACTGCTGTATGGTCTCTGCCACTGCAGCGGACTTTCAACGCTAAAAAAAAAAAATCTGTAAACACACCAACAAGATGAAGACAGAAAGTCTGGTACACTGAACTAAAACAGCTGGACAACCAAATGTGCTGGATTTCCCGCTGGGGTGGAAATACAAAAACATGGCTCTTGAATGCAGTGCAGCACTTATTTTCCTGAGAGACCAAATGGAAAACTCCACAATATTGAAGTAAAACATTGCATTTTCATTACTAGTCTACTTAATTATAAGTAACTGCATCTTAACTCAAAAACTGTGCAATTCCATTGTAAAAATAGCCTTTGCAGTCAGAATTGGAAACCTTTCAAAAACTAAATGGCAAATGTTGATTGAGTTTGGCAATTCCTACCATAAACACAACATTTATGAACAAAAAGAAGCTGTGTTGCATCAGTTACCTATAGGGGTTTTAGCCAACAAGCTACAGTACTGTATATCTTACTGTAAAATATACAAAAAGATGTAATAATAGCAAAGATGAGTATGTCAACAAACTGAATCATGAACTGGATGCCTCATTTTCAGATTATATAAGAGAAGATCAGAAAATGAATGCAAAGAGAAAGATACGTACTGAAGTTCCAGTTATTGTAAAACCATTTGAAATTTATATGGCCAGATGTGTGTAATAGTACAAGTGCTAAAACTGACAAGCAATATACTAAACAATCCCAGCACCCAAACTTCTACATGAAGTTCCTCCATTGGTTTTCAAACAGAAAGCTTCATTCTCATCTGTATTTGTTGAGCCAATTCCTCGGGTGGCTGTGGATTTGAAGTCTGAATCCTCTTAAGTGAGTCGGATTCCCAGTACCTGTTCCAATTCCTGTCTCCTCTGCTGGACCTGAAAATCAAAACATTGCACTATTATAGATGCTATAGCAGTTGCATAAACACAGCAACTATGTTAAGAATGTAACTAGCAGTTAACCAAGGGGTAATCGGTCACATTAGACCAATCTACCTATTTGTAACTGACTTGAAAAAATTATGACCAACTTTTTAAGACTAGTCTAAGCAGGTTATGCAACTGACCACTGATGTGTCTTGTAATGGAAAGAAATACCAAGTGCTCACCTTTGAAAATATATAGCGTCCAACAGCTTCTTTGACCCAGGGTGAGTGGTAAAAATCGGTTCGTCTCTCCTCCTCTGGATTTCCCACAGTGTCTGTCATTAACTGCATAAACCAAGACAAAACATCCATGAATGGCGGATGGCAAATAAAAGAAGCCTTAAGGAAATCCAATGAGGGAAACTGAAAGTACTTTGAGGTCTCTGCTCTGAGACTTGAGCCAGTCCTGGATGAAATCCTGTGGGTAGTTACTGAAGCTGAGCATGAAGTCTCTCTGGGTTTTCAACTGGTTGATGGATTCAATAGTCTCATGGATCTTATGGAGAATTAAAAAGTTAGGTTAAAAACTATATGTAAGTAACTTCAGAATGGGTGGAAAATAATTGACATGAGGTGTCTTTTATGTCCCTGCACACACACACCTTCATCTCCAGGGCAGTGATCTCCTGTTGACTGGTTGTGGATGACAGGAAGCTGGTCATCTGAGCCTTCAGAGGGTCGTCCACCTCAACATCGATATCAAAGCATGCAGTCTTCTTCTGATCATTGGGATCCACACTGACAAAATGATACAGCAATAAAGCAGAACAAAAAAAACAACAATATTGTGTTCACTCTACAAATCTATACTTTACAATGTTACACATTTTAGATTTTAGAATAGTCATTAAAACTATGAGATGAAAGTATGAGAATTATATGACAGTTGTATACCAAAATTGTTTAAACAAATAAAAACTTTTTTCAATAGTATTTCTTACAAAGTTTTCCAACAGGACTTCATATGTATGCTGGACAAAAGTTGCTTTCCCCTCCCTATTCAGGTAAATTCACCCATTTAAAATATATACAATTTTATTTTGATAAGAAATTCATATACCGGTGCAAACTATATTCAGAAACATTAGTGTTACTGAACATTGGACTGGTAGGGTAAATATTTCGATATTTTGTATTAAAAAAATCTTTCAAAACAGCATGGAAACAAAAGAGAACATTAAGAACAGGAACCACAAACACACACCTGATGATATGATTGATGACGATGGGGTCAGGGTGCTGTAGGAGGCTGGCAAGTTTCATGGGGATATCCGAAAATCTCATCCTGGGGCAGCCAAAAATCTGCAGGATTACAGCAGTTCGGTTCAGTTTCATGACTCTGTATAACCGCTGAGTATAACCACCTATCCCTTTGTTGCCTTTGCATAAGGAATGCAATAATTATCTCACATCAAGTACTAAACCTGATTCTGAAGTTTGTTTGGTTGTTTGTGTTTAACGCCATGCCAGCTTCTGTGGCTATTTTCATGGAGAATTTTTTTTATAACAAATCATATTAGGGTTTCTAAATTTATTTTCGCTAAAACTATAAAAAATGAAAAAGTTCTCTCACAGGGTTAAAACCAGCACAATCTAATAAAACATGCTTCAGAGATAAAGGGTTTTGGCAGAGAGAACATGTTGGAGGATCTACTGCTAGTATTGAAAACTTGTGTGTCATCCTGGAATGACCTATTCTACAGTGGGTATAGCCAATCTGGTACGGGATTCTGAACACATAGGGCCTCATTTATCAATCTAACATAGAAACGAGCGCAGATCCGTGCGCACAAATCAACTTACGACAGAGTTAACGTGTGATTCATGAAACATTCGTATGCCGCCAATCTCATCGTACGAATGATCGCACGTTGATAAATGTGGTGGCAGAAAACAATCATCATTTGAAAATCACGCCCCTAAATACACCCCGGTTTAGAAGCCTCAAGAGTTTACGACACGGAGAAACGAAACCCGGCCAAAAAGAGGAAGTAATCTCATCAAAGAGAAATTGATCTTACTCCAAAAACACCCGTTAACCTTGTAATTGCAAACAATTAAGCTACATTCATGTAATTTATATGTATATTAAAATACTGGTAAATATAAACATTATAGCCTATTTAGTTCCCCTCAGTCTACAACAAATAATTTAAATTTAACGGTATTCAGAACAGAACAAGAATGAAAAAATAAGTAGTTATAAAATTATATATTAATCTATAAAATAAAACACAAATTAGGCTATAGTGGCATTCATTATAAACAGCATACAAATGTCAAGCAAAACTGAAACGGCATTGGGCTCACGAGCCCGTCTCATACCACAAGAATCCAAATGTTTCCATTTTTGCCATATTTGTAACATTTGTTTGCATAACTATTATTCATTATGTAGCCTAAACATGGCTTTATACTAAACTCATGTTCTAATATCCGTGTAAAATCCTTCACA
>NW_015634483.1:980389-993995 GCF_001515625.1 Sinocyclocheilus rhinocerous
ATACAAATCGTTGCAAAGCAACTTTACAGCAAATTAAGTTTCTACATTATTTAGTGGTAGCTTATCAGTGGTGACTGTCAGTTAATGTACATATGGCAGAAATGTACGGAAAAATCAATTAAAGACGTAATCAAACAGACGATGAAAAGACATAAAGAAAAGAAATAAAATGCATTAAGAGTGTCACAAAAACGAGCGTAGCCTATACTTGTTGCACAGTGTTTTTTTTCCCTTTAGTTAATTTGTTAATTATATTATAGCCTATTATATATTTTGTGTGATCCTATTTATTTTATTCCTTTTATAGACTTCATTTCTATTTTTCTCCTTTCACAGAAGCGCTGCAGGTGCATGATGCAGCGATTGAATCCTCATTGTTTACGCTGCTATTCGCGCATATAAAGCTACTAAAACAAAAAAAACAGACATTCTAATCTTACTGGTTAACGATCGACTAATGAGCTTTGTTTGACGGTCAGGAAAATAAAAATGAACAAAATGCTGTTATTCTACAATTCTCTTGACTTGACTTGACTTAAAATCCTTCACATGCGCAAAAATGTTTGTTTGGGTACTGCACGCTGATTTTACAGCGGACATTTTTACATTTTTCTCCTTTCACAGAAGCGCTGCAGGTGCATGATGCAGCAATTGAATCCTCATTGTTTACGCTGCTATTCGCGCATATAAAGCTAATAAATTTTTTTTTTAAAAAGACATTCTAATCTTACTGGTTAACGATCGACTAATGAGCTTTGTTTGACGGTCAGGAAAATAAAAATGTTGGCCTTGTGCGAAACTCCTGATTGCACGGATTCCTATTAAAGTGACTGGATTTTGTCTGCTACATTTTTTTCGAGACGCTCCTTATATCTGTGAACTTTTCACTTGTTTTATCATTCAAAACCAAAAATCATCTAATTGCTTGGATCAACAATTGCACATCAAAAGCACATCTCTCTGATACTAATTTGAGGTGTAAATTATTCATGTGTGTATCACAAATGGCCAAATTTAATATTTATGGTTAAAGAGATAATTTACCCAGAAATAAATATTCTGTCATCATTTCCTCACCTTCATGTCTTTTCAAACCTTTATGACCATTTCTGCAGAATACAAAAGATGATATTCTGAAGAATATGGGTAACCAAAGAGTTTTGGTGACCACATTGGGACATTTCTCAAAACATTTTCTTTTATGTCTGACAGAATAAAGAAAGTCATACAGGTTTGGAACGTCATGAGGGTGTGCAACTAATAAATTTCCATTTTGGGGTGTTCAAAATGCCTCAGCAAACATCCATAATATCAAATTAATCTGCCCTGTGGCTTAAGTCTTTTTGCTAATATCATGAGACATCTATAAACCATGTTTTTTTTAATTCACAGCTATGCTATGCTTCTTTGGCAAAATGAAACAAATGAGTCTCTCAGTTAGAAGGACAAAGAAGTCTTTGGTCTTCAGAGACAAATGCCTATCCGCTGGCAGATGACACTTTTTAGGTTCAGTATTGGACACTTACTGTCATGTAAGCAGAATCATATGCTTCTTATGCTTTTCTTAGATTTAACATCGTACTTGACATCCTGCTCTATAGTAGAACCAGACCACTTTATGCCACATTATTAACATCATCTAATACAAACTTTACTTAGGGCTCCAAAACCAAAACCTTCCTTTGTTTATAAGGCCTCATAAGCTAGACTTCAATGGGAACTTTGAAGTGACATGAACGCTACTGTAACTTTAAATTTGTGGCCATACATGCACAAATATTGATACTAAATGTACTAACCCCCTTCTTGGACCCATAAGACCCCCGGGCTGCTGCTGAAGGAGTCTCTTCCGGGAAGGGTCCATCGCAGCTTGAGGCATCCCGGGTCGCATAGGCATGGCTCCACTATAAGACGGACCGGGCAGAGGGGAACCCATAGACCCCATGCCCCCTATTGGCATTCCTCGTGACATACTCGAGCGCTGTGTGTACGACTGCAGGATTTGAGGATTACTATTGTGACACTAACAAATAGCAGACTGTTATTATAGGTTAAGCATGACAAATACGGTATAATTTTGCAATGTTCCATTTTTAACATTTGGTAACATTAGTTAACAAGAACTAACTAAAAAATACTTCCAAAGCACTTATTAATCTTAGTTAATGTTAATTTCATAATTTACTGAAGGGATAGTTCCCCTAAAAAATGAAAATTCTGTCATCATTTACTCACCCTCAAGTTGTTTCAAACCTGTATGAACTTCTTTCTTCTGTTTAGCACAAAAGAAGACATTCTGAAGAACGCTGACGGTAGCCACTGACTTAAAAAAAAAATACTATGGAAGTCAGTGGCTACCGTCAGCTGTTTGATTACCACCATTCTTCAAAATATCTTCTTTTGTGTTCAACAGAAAAAGGAAACTCATACAGGTTTGGAACAAGTGGAAGGTGAAAAAAATGATGACAACATTTTCATGTATGGGTGAACTAGGCCTCTTATTTCAATCAAATGTATCTGTAAAACCTGTGCTAACATGAACTAACAATGAACAGAGTTTTTATAGAATTTACAAATGTTAACAAAGATTAATACTGTGAGATATGTATTGCTCTTTTGTTGATTTTTTTAGTTAAGTAATAGGAACTTATTGTAAAGTGTTACCAAAATACCTTGTTGGTACCATGGTACAGTGATGATATCAGATGGTTTTTAACTTTATAAGTTAATGGGATAATTAGGTAATGATACTCTTATACACGGCAATTGCGTGGTACTCAACGGCGCAGTAAATACTATTATATGGTTCATGTTCGAACACCTTGGTATTACAATGGTATATGTCCAGTCCAAAGATAATCGTATCACCATTGTATATTACAAAATGGACTAGCATTATCATGGCACTTTTTGTTAGTGGCTGAACCGATTGTTTGCAGGTAACATATTCAAAGTAAAGCACGCCTGTCGTGTTCATGGTGGGACTCAAACGCGGAAGTTAGATGTTTGTTCTTCAAGGGCCTCTACAGTGCTCTTAAAAATAATGAATTCAAAATTTCAGTCTTTTCTCTTTTTATTTCTGTAAAGAAGCATCCTTGTATTTTATGACAACTTTTATGGTCATAAATATGCTATTAAATCGTCATTGTTGCTAATGCAATGACACTTCCTATATTGGACAGAAGTGAAGACTGAAGCTATGGCGTGATGCTAAACGCTTCAAACAAATAAAGAGTGGTTCCGTCACTTACTTGGTGGTACTGGTTCGGGGTAACGTTACTGCCCATCCCTCTGAAGGGTGAATTATGCGGCATTCCGGGCATTCTCATGGCGCTGCTGTGACCCGGGTTCATGGGGTTCATGCTGGGGTTTATCGGGGTACTGGGGTTGACGGGGAAACCTGATAAACCCGATCTAGAAGCCATTTTATATTATTTTTTCCCGCTAATAATTAAGAAACAAATCCAAAATCGTTACTGAGTAACTCAAAAAAATGTTAAAGTTCCGCGTTTCCGCATCGCGTTCAAATATCTAATGTTATATATTCTTCTGTCGCTAAGTGTCGATCGATGTCCGTTGAGTGTGTCATCTCTTCCTCTAAAAGCATGTCAAACCCCCGTTTATCATAATGGTTGCCTCTCAACAACATTTTAAGAGCCTGACCAATGTCTACAGTTATCAGTGTGTGTGGCTTCTCAGATCTCCTCCCTCTGGGTTGCCAAATAACTTTCCCTCAAATCCTCTAACTAAGCGACAGCTTATGTCTTCTATAACGTTACTCGAAAACGGTTTAATTTGGTGTACAAAGAAGACCTTTTGTTTTGAATATGGAAATGCAGCTCATAGCCTGTAGTTTCCCCCCTCAATTCTTGATGTTGCTCAATTTGTTGACAAAGTTTTAAAAGTTACATTTTTAATCTGGTCTGCTAAGTAATTATATTTAATTTAATTAGAGAATCGACATTTTAGGGATATGAACAAGTGTAAATGTGAGCTTATTTGAAAATAAAATACTGGCAAACGGTTTTAATTAATTATTTTACAAACTTTTTTGTTCTTGTGCGTCTACTGTTCTTCTTTCTTTATGGCTTTACTGCAGGCAAAATTATGCAGAAATAAATTACATCAAAAAATGGCAAAAAGTGGTTAAATAAACATAGGTGTTCTACCATTTATTTCAGTCTGTACTTACTCAAATGTTACTCAAAACATCATCAAACATATTCGCACAAGGATCAAGTAATTAAGTATTAACAAGTATCGTCAAGAAATATCACTTATTATTTTTTAAGAAATTAAGTTTTCCTCATTTTTACTGTTTATATATTTTGGGACCAGAAAAACAAACAAACACATTTTTCCTAAGGGTATCTGTACTACTCTATTTAGTCAAAAGCGATGTTTTTCCAAATACAAGTGTTCCTTTGAACAGTGAAAAGTTTCACACTGCGTTTTGTGGCTGATAAAAAGTACAGGTGCATCTCAATAAATTAGAATGTCGTGGAAAAGTTCATTTATTTCAGTAATTCAACTCAAATTGTGAAACTCGTGTATTAAATAAATTCAATGCACACAGACTGAAGTAGTTTAAGTCTTTGGTTCTTTTAATTGTGATGATTTTGGCTCACATTTAACAAAAACCCACCAACTCACTATCTCAACAAATTAGAATACTCCATAAGACCAATAAAAAAAAACATTTTTAATGAATTGTTGGCCTTCTACGAAAATAGCTCCTAAAGAAGCCAAAGCCTCAAGCATAGCATTTTACCAAGAGAAATGACTGGAACTTTTTTTGCCTTTACAACACCCATATTTCTGAAATAAATATTTGCAGCACACACATGAAGCATGTTCAGAGTTCTGATCTTTTATTACATTGATGACATGCCCATAAGCGTATGGCTCACGGTCAGGATAGCAGCATCTTTCACCTAGTCAAATATATATATGTACACAGTCACAAAGTGAGACTGCACAGGACACCTTACACTGTAAACATCTAATACATAAAAAAATTGAGAAATTTTTTTTTACAATGATAAAGATATTCTCAAGCCTTAATTATTTTTTGAGGTCTATGCCAAACCGTCTTTCCTCTCTTTGTAACCAATAACTTACTTTTGAAAATAAAAAATGTAGTATGATAATGTGCTATAGAACTAGTGACATAATACAGTACAACTGTACCACACTTTGGCTATTGAACTACAGAGAAAAGAAAATACTCTACTGGATCATGATTCTCCAAAACTATGTAATAAGAAACTGTGTAGTAATTACCTGATGGGAAACTGTTCACACTGATTTATGATCTTGATTTTTTGCTATTAAATCTTTAACGATTTCATTATTAACTGCTGTAAAATCCTCCCAGAACGAGAATTTCATTTAAATTTCATTTAGAAAGAATCCTGCACCTTAGTGATGGGAGAGCTCAACTGGCCCAGCGTCTGTCTGCCGATATGATGAGTTCTAACTTCCTCCCTGAGAGAATCGTGCAAGTTCCTCTATTCTAGATGTGTCGATTTTGAGAGACCAGAAATCAAAGCTGCACGAGCAGGATATGAGAGATTGTGCAAAAAATTCTGAAGATGAAAATGGAAAAAAAACAATTATGTAAACTGAATGACAGAAGAATTAGTCCACATCTCCTCCACTGATCAGCATAATTTAGATCACACAATCCCGTGATAAGGCGAACAGTGTGGCACTGTGGGTAGTGAGTGACTCCTGATACCCACAGGGTTATTGAGAGAATGTCTCCTCTCTTAGCAACACGCACAAACTGTCCTGGTTCTCCACACGTCTCTTAGGACCCAGCAAAGCTTCAAGAAAACCATGCACCAGACAGTTAATTAAAATGTCTTAAATTGTCAACTTTAAAAGTCTCAAAGACGGTTGACTGTTAGCATACATTATCGCTTACGATATTTTTAACTGGCATGTAAAGCATTTAAAATGGACCTCGAACTTGCTGAATGCAACTTCAGGGGCCGTTCACACGGATTGTGTTTTTGCATTCCCATCGTTTTCCTTTGTAAACATGCACTAGATGGATATTCGATAATTGAGCTAAAGAAAAGTGTCTTTGCGTTTCCCCCCATTCCCCACGTCACGTTTTTCAATGCAAAAACACGCTCTGTGAATGGCCCCTATAGGCCCCGTATACTTCAAGCGAAATTGAAGAACGCACTGTTGTGATGTCATTTCGAACAAAATCAGTTGACTTGTCAAAGCCAACTTCCTGGAAAAGTTTGCTCAGGCTGGTAAACGCCTTCGAACTACCATTGGTCCGTGACGATTACATAATGAGTAGGTGCACTCTGCGGCTCCGCCTTCTTTGACGTGGAAATTTTCTCCGGTTCGTTTCTTCTGTTCAGTCTGTCGAGGTTAGAAGTGAGTAAATACATGAACACAGCGGATAGCTGCTTTATAGCAGAAATTGAAGAAATTATAAACGACACAGTAAAGCTGCTCGCTTTTTTGGAATAGTTCACCAAAGAAAATTCATAATTCAAAAGTTCATAACTCTGCTTCCAATGAAAAAGTCCATCCCCATTTCTCCTCTCAAATCAAAACCCACTGATATTTTTGTTTAACTGTTTTCAGTTGCAAATGGTACTTGATCTGTGCATATTTCTATTTTGATTCACACAAGACAATTTTTTCACTGGAGAAAGCAATATTATAGATGAAGGACTCATATTTTAGCCAGAAGCAAAAGTTTGATGTTAAAAATGTCTTAATGATGAATTTGTTTCTTACAAACACTCAGCTTTTCGCTTTACTAGATGGACTGGAGACGTGTGGATTTCTTGTCGAGTGTTGTGATGTTTCTATCAGTTGTTTGGACTCACATTTTGACGGCACCCATTCACTGCAATGGACCCATTGATGTAATGCTAAATTTATCCAAATGTGTTCCAGACAAACTCATCTATATAATGGCCTGAGGGTTGATACAATTCAACAAATTTTCATTTTTGGGTGAATTATTCCTTCAATCTATTGTATAAAGTGCAAAGACTTTTGACATATTCACGTCAATATGATCAGATGCTCAATCACCGCTTTCTTACCCCCCATTGCTGTTATTTTTGTTGTGTTTATTTTTATATTTTGAGAGGAAAGCATGCAGTTCATATTTACATATTCATCTAAATGCCACTATCAGCAGCGTGAGCAGCATTGGCATGTTTGCGAACTGTATAGTTTTTCAAACTTCTTTTAACCTCCAAGCGAAGAATGAAAAATAACTTTGCTATGAGTATATCGGGGCCCTTAAACTTGAATATAATATTACAGATTTCACACAAGAAAGAAAAACACATACCTACCATTTTTATGTTTCATGGATTTGGATCTTCTTGGTGAATTTGGATTCTGCGCGGAAAAATAACAATCAAACATTAGCCTGCAGCCAGGATATGAAAATGAAACCAATTAAAAAGACAAAGTAATGGAAAAGGCAGGTAAAATATGCTACAGTCCAGCACTTTTTAGAAAGCTAATTTATGAACAGTTAGTAGCCAAAGCATTCTTGTTGACAGGAATTGTGGATAAGAATTCTACATCCTTTAATAAACTAATTCTACATCTAATTTGCACCAGATCCTGTGGCTACAAATGCTGAGAGGCCATTTAAGAGCAAACAGAACATATGTAACATTAAAACAAACTTACCAAGTGTACAGGTTGTTTCAAAGAATGTAAAAATACCTTATCTGACTTTCTCTTCTTGGCTAGAAAGCAAAATATTAAATGTTAAAATAACACAACATGCATACATTCATAAATAGTTATGCAGTGAAATCCCTTGAGTGGTTTAGTGATTAAATCTAGAATATTGCACAGAAAGGTGATATATAACAGACTCGCCTTTCTTTTCTGCCCCATAAGACCAGTCATTGTCATTGACATCATCGTTGTCCTCTTGATCGCTCTCTGATTTGTTCGTGTTGTTGCCGCTCGCAATTCTAAATATACATTTATATACACACACATTACCATCACATGTTTCAAAATAGCAGTCACATGACCAGCATTATCAAAAACGGATTCCAGACATTCAGGCAAGCACCAACCCTTCATGAACGTTTGCCTCGAGTTCACGTGACATCTATATTAAATTTTTCTTCTGGGAATGTTCAGTCATAATACCTGCGGTTGGCAATGCGACTGCTGTTGCGGCCCATGCCGAGGCATTTCTCCAGGTGAGGAGCAAACCGTGAAGCAGCGATGCTCCGGCTGCAGTTGGGACACACACACTCTTTGTTTTTCCACTGGTTGTACACTTGCCCAAAAATGTCTACTCCAGGCTGGTCCACGATTTCTACAAATAACAGTGGGAAACAAGAGTTTTGGGTTAAAGGTGGCTTCTTCCAAAAAGCTGCATATCCCAAGATGGTTCTCTCATATTCCAATGAACAGGAGAAAGCACTTGCACTTGGTACTGCACATACAATACAAACATACATAGTGTTCCTGTGGCTCAGTGGTAGAGCATTGCATTAGCAGCGCAAAAGGTCGTGGGTTCCATTCCCAGGGAACACACATACTGGTAAAAAATGTATAGCCTGAATGCACTGTCAGTCGCTTTGGATAAAAGCGTCTGCTAAATGTATAAATTATTATTAAAATCATTAAATTACATACACATTGGCTAAACCAATATCTGAAATATATGTCTTTTAACACAATTTGATGATAATGTTTATGAGGTCGTTAATGTCAATATGCCATTTAAATGTGAGTTTGGCAAGCAGTTTTTGAGATTTCAGAATGTCTCCATTCAAGTAGACAGGAGCTGGTCTTGCACACCCAAAATAGCTGCCTTTACAAATACTGAACTAATTTTCCTTAAAAAGGACTTTGGTTGTATGACTTCAGACATCTTGGATTATAATGCAAATGTCATGAAGGTTGCTTTTATGTTTTTTTTCATTCTTTTTTTAGAGCTTGAGGGTGCTTTTACATTTTTCTTTTCTGCCCCATAAGACCAGTCATTGTCATTGACATCATCATTGTCCTCTTGATCGCTCTCTGATTTGTTCGTGTTGTTGCCGCTCGCAATTCTAAATATACATTTATACACACACACATTACCATCACATGTTCCAAAATAGCAGTCACATGACCAGCATTATCAAAAACGGATTCCAGACATTCAGGCAAGCACCAACCCTTCATGAACGTTTGCCTCGAGTTCACGTGACATCTATATTAAATTTTTCTTCTGGGAATGTTCAGTCATAATACCTGCGGTTGGCAATGCGACTGCTGTTGCGGCCCATGCCGAGGCATTTCTCCAGGTGAGGAGCAAACCGTGAAGCAGCGATGCTCCGGCTGCAGTTGGGACACACACACTCTTTGTTTTTCCACTGGTTGTACACTTGCCCAAAAATGTCTACTCCAGGCTGGTCCACGATTTCTACAAATAACAGTGGGAAACAAGAGTTTTGGGTTAAAGGTGGCTTCTTCCAAAAAGCTGCATATCCCAAGATGGTTCTCTCATATTCCAATGAACAGGAGAAAGCACTTGCACTTGGTACTGCACATACAATACAAACATACATAGTGTTCCTGTGGCTCAGTGGTAGAGCATTGCATTAGCAGCGCGCGCAGTCGTGGGTTCCATTCCCAGGGAACACACATACTGGTAAAAAATGTATAGCCTGAATGCACTGTCAGTCGCTTTGGATAAAAGCGTCTGCTAAATGTATAAATTATTATTAAAATCATTAAATTACATACACATTGGCTAAACCAATATCTGAAATATATGTCTTTTAACACAATTTGATGATAATGTTTATGAGGTCGTTAATGTCAATATGCCATTTAAATGTGAGTTTGGCAAGCAGTTTTTGAGATTTCAGAATGTCTCCATTCAAGTAGACAGGAGCTGGTCTTGCACACCCAAAATAGCTGCCTTTACAAATACTGAACTAATTTTCCTTAAAAAGGACTTTGGTTGTATGACTTCAGACATCTTGGATTATAATGCAAATGTCATGAAGGTTGCTTTTATGTTTTTTTTCATTCTTTTTTTAGAGCTTGAGGGTGCTTTTACATTTGGTTTGATTTCTTGATGTCTCCCTGACCCTGCTGGATTTTGTTCACATTGTATTTCTGATTCCGAACAACGGTACTTTTGCACCATTAAAGTGGAATTTGTTTACCCCTGTTGCAAGGTAACAACAACACTGGAGAAGGTGGCAAAATTTGTAGAACTGCTTGTCTCAGTTGTATACCTTATTTAAAAAAATTTTTTAAACCTTTGGTTTTGTTCACAAATACATAACAGCACTTGCGTCTATGTACTATAAAGGTTTTAAAGAACACCGGAGTTTATTTTTATTTTTAGCAGTAATGAGATATATATTCTCTCTGCTTCGTTGAGTGCGTCATCTCAATTGTCAGAAAATTGAGTGAGAAGAGAACCCACACAAGCAGATACCGTGTACACATTTAGCCTTTTTGAGGCAGACTTAGGTATAGTTTACAGGTGTGCATCAGCGTTCGAAAAAAAGGAAGTGTTCACTTCATCCAAACCAACCCGGATGCACAACAGCAAGTGTAAATGCACCCTGCCAGCGCAGATTCAATTCACTCATTTGATGAAAAAGAGCAGCGTGAACATTCTTCAAAATAAGGTTTTTGTGGTTCACAGAAGAAAGTATTAATGGGCTCAAAATAAAATGATACATTTTTTTTTTTTTTTTGAGTGAATGGTTCCTTTACGGCATCTGCGTAAACCCTCCCAGCAGCTCTGAACCATTCATGTCTAAAGGTGCGACCACAAGTACTGTTGTTCTGCGAATTTTTGAGTG
This sequence comes from Sinocyclocheilus rhinocerous, assembly GCF_001515625.1. Lineage (NCBI taxonomy): Eukaryota > Metazoa > Chordata > Actinopteri > Cypriniformes > Cyprinidae > Sinocyclocheilus > Sinocyclocheilus rhinocerous. The sequence continues at coordinate 991,225 of NW_015634483.1, forward strand.
TGAAATCCAGTTTTTGTCAATTGGAATTCACACGATCAGGAAATTCACATGAGGGCGTGGATTTCATAGGGAATATGACTTAAATTTGCTGCGTTGACCAACTCAAAGCTGCTTTGTTTGAAAGTGACCTCTGTGTGAGCTGTGATTCATACATCCCTAGTACACTAATGACACTAGACAATGGACATTTTTACCTGCACAATTTTGCTGTGATCACACCTTAAAGTTATAATGCTGAAAAGTCATTCTAAAAATTAACATCTTAAACTCTACAACTCTAGTCATATCAGTGAAAGTTTGTGAACTTTTCAAATTGGCCTGGAAAATAATCCCATTTACATGACAAAATCAGACTAAATGTCAGTTTACACCAAGGATGAAGAAAGTTTTAAAAATCATTATAAACGTTAAAGCATAGCAAGGTCCACACTACAAACCTAATGATAACATCACAGAGGAACCCTATCGTTGAAATGACTATCAAAACTATTTTTTTTCCAGCTGATGAATGATAAAAATTTGACAGAATCCATCCTGCTTTAAAGATCTCGAGCAAAGTGCTTATAATAGATGGAATATTATTGTGTCTTTGTGTGAACGCTAATAGCTATTGTTATAGTTATCATTCTTTGTGTGAACGGGCCTTAAGTCCCAGAATGCAAATTCAATGTTGTATTTAAGAAATATGAGACTCTCACCAAAGTCCTTCATACTCTCCTGGTCTGTATCATCCAGAAAAAAGTATCCCTGTTTGACAGCCCTGTGAACTTCAAAACAAAGACCCAAACAGGCGTCCTCCACCAGGTCAGACAGGATCTCCTGAGCAAAGCCCTGTGGAAGAAGGCACAACACACGCATGTATTAACAAGCTTGAAACACACTGTAACCTTCAGAAGGATACACATCACATTCGCAATGTGCTCACTAGACACATCAGCTGGAAAAACCAATGAAATGTGTGTAAAATGTATACCACGGGACATGCTTCATGACGCAGAGGTGAAACACCCACATGTGTTTGTTTATTCAACACAGATCTAATGATGCAGAATACAACATATGGAAAACAAAGGCGTACCCACTCACCTCCATCTTACTGTTGTCCATACTGGACAGAGACACGTCCTCCATTTTCATTTGCAAAAGCTCCAGGAGAAAGCACTGCTGTCTACATGCTGTAGTGCAGCAGTCATGGGCTGAGGAGAGGCTGAAACAACAACAACAACCAAACAAAGAAAGACACAGGCAGGGCATGAGACAGCAATATATGATTCCGTCTGCCTTTAAAAAGTCATACAAAACGAAAGTCCTGACCATGTAGTTCTGCTTTCGCTTGTGATACTATGAATAATTGAATGTATCAACGATACACGCTACTGTATAAAACAACTGCTAGAGGAACCAATGATACGCCATTGCATTGCCTTGAATAACACTGCACACTGCAAATACTCGACTACCGCAATGATAAAGGTCGTTTCATATTAATAGCTGTAAGAAACATCATATATTTTAATGAAACAGATCACAATAATATGTAACATTACACCCCGTCTCGCCTACAGACTGAAATAGCAGGTTCCGTTCAGCTTGAACACATAAACTAAAACGCTTTAATGGCATAAGATAATAAAAGACAAGATATGTTCATTAAACATGATTGATGCAAAAACTGTATCATTATGAGGACATCCACAAGGTAAGGTTTGCGCCTATTTAACAATAGTGACTTGAAATCGAGTCGTAAGGATTTGTACTTAAACAAAAACGACTGCGAAAATCCCAACACATGCTTTGACGTGATCTACATTGTTTATCTGCATTATATGGACATTACTGTCACTCACCAGCTCTGGAATGGAGGCTGTTGCTGTTGTCGGTCTGTTCACTGCACTGACTGAGGCTGCTCATCTGATCATATCAATAAACAAATCTGATAGGAATCTACTAGTTCTTTGTCCAATTAATGGTTTGCACATGAAAGGTAACACACACAAAAGGTCCGAAGATACATTTCCCTAAAAGTATTTCCTCACAGACAAAAACAGAAGAGTTCCACATTCGGATTTCAATCTCTTATCCCCGTCTGCAGACTTCCATTTCCCTTTACCCAGACCTGACCAATCGATCCCCGTTCAACTTATTCAGAACGCCTCACCGCTGAATCGCTTAGCCAGGTCTGATAGAAGGAAAATGGAAATCAACTGATGAACGTTTTTTTATTTTTTTTATTATGCTTCCATTTGCAACAAACAAACAATTGGGTACATAAACACATCACATAATCTAACAACACGTGAACAGCCTTAGGTTGAGCATAACCAGTGATAAACAAGATCACAATAAACCAATAACAAAGAAGAAAATAAATAAATAAATAGAACAAATAAAACAAACCAAAAGGGGCTTTTTACATTAGTTTATACATGCCCCAAAAACGAAATCAATTTGAGAGCTTTCTTGTTTTTAACCAATTCTAAAGATTTGCACAAAATTTTAACCTCATTCATCCACTGGTTAAAGTTGGGTTTAGATTTAAACCATCTACATTTATGAATGAAAAACTTTCCAAGACAAAGCAAGAAATTAATAACAAAATCCAACTCTTTGTTTTCCAGACAAATACCAAACCTAATTAACTTCATCGTAAGGGGTGGGAGTTCAACCTCTCTAGACTGTAGCCAGTTCTGTACATCTCTCCAAAAAAAGTTGCACCAAATCTCAACAAAAGAAAACATGCTCTAGATTTTCAATATTCGTTTCACAAAAAA
>NW_015634483.1:997776-1020491 GCF_001515625.1 Sinocyclocheilus rhinocerous
TTTTTTTTATTATGCTTCCATTTACAACAAACAAACAAGGTACATAAACACATCACATAATCTCACAACACGTCACGGCCTTAGGTTGAGCATAACCAGTGATAAACAAGATCACAATAAACCAATAATAAAGAAGAAAAGAAAAGAAAAGAAATAAATAGAACAAATAAAACAAAACAAACCAAAAGGGGCTTTTTACATTAGTTTATACATGCCCCAAAAACGAAATCAATTTGAGAGCTTTCTTGTTTTTAACCAATTCTAAAGATTTGCACAAAATTTTAACCTCATTCATCCACTGGTTAAAGTTGGGTTTAGATTTAAACCATCTACATTTATGAATGAAAAACTTTCCAAGACAAAGCAAGAAATTAATAACAAAATCCAACTCTTTGTTTTCCAGACAAATACCAAACCTAATTAACTTCATCGTAAGGGGTGGGAGTTCAACCTCTCTAGACTGTAGCCAGTTCTGTACATCTCTCCAAAAAAGTTGCACCAAATCACAACAAAAGAAAACATGCTCTAGATTTTCAATATTCGTTTCACAAAAAACACAACTATTCACATCCAAATTAAATTTCAGTCTTAAAAATTCATCGGTAGGATAAATCTCATTTAAAATTTTGAAGTTCACCTCCTTAACTTTAGGAGGAAGAGGAAAATATATATAGCTTTTCCTAATTTTTTTTATTTCCATAATATCAAAATCTTTGAGCATGTATTCCCTTCTAATAGGGTTAGGATAATAAGCTTGTAAAATAAAATCTCTAATGACTCTATTTGTACATTTTTTATCACAAAAATCATAACCTTAAGGAGAGCTGTCTCTCAGTTCTGGGGAGACTTTGGAGTACAAAATGTCTTCTTTAACTATTAATCTTACAGCAATTGGAATGGCTCTAATTATTCTATTATAAGTATTAACAGAACACTGCAGTTGGAATTTTTCACAGAATTCTCTATACAGTAACAAATTTCCATTATCATCCAAGAAATGGGCAATCGCCCAAATTCCTTTGGATTTCCATTCCTCAAAATATACTGACTTTCTGCCAATCTTTATATATCTATTATTCCAAACTGGAGTGTTGTGAGGTGTGAAGTTATGTTTGAAAATCTTGTCACCCCATTGACTAGTCCAGAAAGAGGTATCCAAACCCGAAGAATGAGTCTCTTGTAGAAATACACAATGAGCTTTCTGTCCTTTGCAAAATAAAAAAACCGCTTTTCTTTTAACAGTGTCCTTTAAGCCCCTAACATTCAGAGAACCAAATACAATTTTATCCGTAATCATTAACACTAAAACGGGAAAAAAGGAAAAAACAAATAACTAGTAAATAAAAATACAAATTAAACCACCCCTTGTGAATTCACACTCAGACTCTATGAACCTTAACTTACAAATAGAGCTCCAGTGTCCCACTGAAAGGTTTCCAACTACCAGTCAATTAGAAACGAAACACTTCACCCGTCAAAATCTATCCGTCGACCTTCAATGAAGCCATATGGACCGCGAAAAAACGCCGGTTTTCCTGCCCTCCTTGCTTGTTCAATTTGAGGCCATAACTTTCGTATGTCTTCCAAATCTTCACGAAGAAGCATCTCGGCGAACCGAACTCCCTCCGCCTTACAGACCGGTGAATTTTTGCTTCTCCGCCAGATTTCATCTTTCACTCGCCTTTGAGTGAACAGCACAATGGCATTCCTGCTTTTAATGTCCATCTTTCTACCCAGCCTGTGGACAATGTCAACAGCCTCATCCATCTTTGCGTCCATCTCAGGTGCAATCTTACCGAGGATTTGTATGACATGTGATCTGAGGTCTTCATCTTTTTTTTTCTTCTATGCCTTTGATACGGAGACACCACCTCATTCTATATCTTTCTTGTTCTCTCACCCTCTCCTTAAGATCACAATTCTCCTTGCGCAGATGTTCATTTTGTATCTCCAAGTCCTTTACTCTTTTCTTGCACTCATTCACCTCTTCCGTGTTGAACTGAATCGCCTTCGTTAAACTTGCAATCATGGCTCTACTTTGTTTAGATTGCGCACTTAAATCCGCCAGCTTCTCATCCACTCTCTTTTCCAGATTTAAGATTGCCTCCAGAATGGTTTCGTTGGAGATTTTATCTTTCTCTCTGTCAGCTGTTGGCTTAACCCTTTTCTCCGCAGGAGTTTTACCTGGCGTTGAAGGAAGGGAGCCGTCTCCGCGATTTCTTTTACTTTGCACAGTAACCTCCATTGCATAGTCGTGCATCATTACTTTAGCCTCATCGTTCTTTTCGATATTAGGCGACAGATCTATCCCTTTGGGGTCTACTTTTAGTTTGGCAGGTTTAATCCATTTTTGTGAAGACATCTTAACATTAAACAGTCGGAATTACTTACTTCAAGCAAACTTTGGGGACCACTATCACGAGCTTCGAAAAACACAACCGCTCAACCCGCCGTCTTTGCACCCCTCCTGATGAACGTTTTCACTACAGAGTTCCAGGTGTAGGCCTATTCGTAATTTGGTCAGGTATGATTTGTAATTTGCACAAAATTAGCTATTTTGTTCGCCATTAGATAATAATACACATAATAATATCGAATTCTATGTAAATTTGTAAAAAAAAAAAAAAAAATTATGTGCAAATAAAACTACAGGCCTACTTGAAACGTGGTGTATTTAGGTTTTGTAGTAAATAAGCGAAGGAACGATCTGAAAAATTAGGGGAGCAAAAACCCTCTCTTCAAAGACTCATCATCGCTATATATAACGAACAGATTTAACTTAGCCTTTTAATTAGAATTAAATTTGGACCAACACGCATACATAGAGCATATCAAATATAGTAACAAAATATCAAACGTTTCAAAAATATCAGAGGATTTCTTCCCATTTAAAATTAAGTTAACTGAAAATAATTACATTAGATTTGTTTTTGTCATTTGAAAGTGCCTTTGTGTTACTTTTTGTTTGCTTGCTTATTTATTTGTTTAATTTTATTTATTCACTTATGTATACATTTTTCATTTTTTTTAATGATTTGTATTTGCTTTTTCCTTTAAAAGTTTATTTGTATTATGTTAATTAATTTTATCTGGTTATTTGTTTATTTACTTACAAGTCCTGGCAACTTATAGGGAATAGTTAGGTACATATATATTTGGACACAGGCACAATAATTTTTTTTATTTTAGCTGCTGACCAAAACATATTCAAGTTACAGTTATATAATGATCTCCTGATCTCAACCCGATTGAGCACGCATTTCACACTTACAAAACTAAAGGCAGAAAGACCCACAAACAAACAACTGAAGTCAGCTGCAGTAAAGGCCTGGCAAAGCATCACAAAGGAGGAAACCCAGTCTCTGGTGATGTCCATGAGTTCCAGACTTAAGGCAGTCATTGCCTGCAAAGGATTCTCAACAAAATATTAAAAAATAAACATTTTATTTATCATCATATTTATTTGTCCAATTACATTTGAGCCCCCGAAAATGGGGGGACTGTGTATAAAAATGGTTGTAATTCCTAAGCATTTTATGTTCTATTTTTGTCCCTTGAATTAAAGCTTAAAGTCTGCACTTCAATTTCATCTTGATTGTTTCATTTGAATTCTATTCTGGTGGCATACAGAGCCGAAATTATGAAAATTGTATCAGTGTCCAAATATATATGGACCTAACTGTATTAATTATTTTACATGAATTAGTTTATCATTAATGTTAGATACTTCTGCATATGGTAAATAATAAAAGAATATTGGTTAAAGCTCTTCTAAATATTATTGATCATGAGAGTACCCTACCATACGTTTCTCTGTTTTTTACAACCAATTTTCAATAAAAATTCATTGGTTTGTTAGTGTGAATGACGAGCTGCACCTGAAATGTTGAGGTAACCGTAGGCTCCAATAAGTTATATCATTTTTGACAGTTTTGATAATACAGAAAAACAACAAACTATCAGGCATATTTTTTGCAGAATTTATTATATATATATATATATTAAATATTTCACATTTATGCTGTGTAACATTGGCTGTTTGTCTTATTTGTCTGTAACATGGAAAGGAAATAAGCTTGTTTGCTGTAGATTTAGGTTTAAGTCATTCACTGACGTCTAGACCGGTAATAGCACATCTTTAGTTTATATTAAGGGAGAAGTGAATCTACTCCTCCAACAAGACAAAGGATTTATTAAAAAAAATGTCTTTATAATGCAAGAACAATATCATATCTTTGTGATGTGCTGGTTCTATGTGTATTTTCATAATGCAGTACCTAATGAATGTCAGTGCAAATGTTATAAAAGGAACTTGAATGTACATCCAAGTTTTGCATGTCATGATGATATGTCATCTTGTAAGAACTGTAATGGACCATTATAGCAACAATTAACAGAGAACCCCTCCCCCCATACACACCAAAAAACGATAAAACTTAATTCCTCAATTTTGTCAAAGTTGCATGAAAAGGGGGTTGAAGTTGGGCAACATCTTGTCAAAATGTTTTATGCTGCGGATGCACTCTTAAAAAGTTGATTGTGAAAAATGAGTTTGGTTCCAGGAAAATGATCTATAACGGCATCTGTGTTTCAGAATACACATCCACTCCCGGCTCCTCTTCAAATGTTGCCTTTGCATTATCGCCGTCAAGCTGTATTGAAGATATTAGGTAGAAAGGAAATTATTTAGATACGTTAATTGATAGTTAAACATTTTGCCGCTTTGCATTTTCTACATATTAGGCATTTGAATAAGAGTGAATGTATAACTGAATGAATACTGTAAATGCAGTATTCAGCAAGGATGCAGTAAATTGTTCAAAAGTGACATTAAGGACATTTATAATGTTACAGATAATTTCTGTTTTAAATAAATGCTGTTCCTGTGAACCTTCTATTCACCAGAGAATCCTGAAAAAGATGTATCATGTTTTCCACTTAAATATTAAAGCAACAAAAACTGTTTTCAACATTAATAATAATAAGAACCATTATTAATAATTGAGGACCAATTATAACTGAAAATAATCAAACAAATCTGCATGATTTCTAAAAGATCATGTGACACTGAAGACTGGCGTAATCATGCTGAATATTACATTTTAATATATATATAGCTTGAAAATGCAATGGCAAGTTTAATGCACTTTGCCTTTAACTTGCAATTAACATTTTGTTTTGTCTCAGTCAGTGTGCCACTTACATATTTCATCTCTTGCTCAGTGAAAAGTCGTCCAGTCATGAACATGCGCAGAGGGATGGTGAGTATCAGGATGAACGGTAGAGCCAGTGACACAGGGCTGGATTTCACCATCCACAGGACTGCCAGACACACGGTCTGGATCGCAGTGAATACATGCATTCTATTGGTGCTGACCTGCAGAGGGAGACAGAAACCAGGATCAATTGGTTTGACATTCAAAAGGCAACCAGCCATGAGAATGTAACATTTACACGAAGGAAAACTGAAATGCAGTGCACTCTAACAGAGTAATGGAAGATGTGAGAACTTCTGAGAGACACATACTTTTGTAGCATAAGGTTCATTTGGGTGATACTTTTTGGGAATAAGGAGGAGCAGCATTCGATCCCAAAGCTGAATCCCACTGAGGGATGTGATTCCCATGTAGAGAAAGATTCCAAACAGAACTGTAATTGGAATCATTTTTAGAATGGGCTCCATGAGAATGGACAGACCTGCAAAAGGACAGACAAAGAAGATGTTAATGTACCATAAGAAAGTGCAGTATTGTGAGAACCATGTTTAGAAGAAGTTTAGAAGTTTGTCAACATACCAACAAGCAAAGCCACCACTACTCCACTGACTCTCTGTTCCAGAACCTTCTCAATCTCAGGTTTTGGGCCCTTGCTCATGACTGTCAGGGCATTGGCGTGAGATACGGATCTTACAGTTGCGGCACTCAACCAAGGAATGCCAAATATGGCACTCAGACCTCCCATGCTCACCAGGATGAGAAGATCCATGTGGAAGCCAGAACCCTTGACCATTTTTCTCTCTGGTTTACTCACAATTAGTCTTGAAAAACAAGAGCCAAGTGAAAAGATTTGTTTAGAAATTAAATCATTATAAATAAATCGGTCACACTTTACTTTAAGGCCGATTCTCACTATTAACAAACCATTAACTATGACTTTGCCTCGACAAACTCCTAATTTGCTCCACATTAATAGTAAGGTTGGGTAACATTTTATTTTAAAAGGTGTTCTTGTTACACGTTACATGTACTTACTATTATAATAACAATAAATTATGCACAATTACATGCAAGTAACCCTAAGCCAAACTCTAATCCTAACCCAACCATATACGTACATGTAGTTAATTAATATTACTCCGTACTTAAATGTAAAATTACACTGTAACAAGGACACCTTAAAATAAAGTGTAACCGGTAGTTGTTAAGTTAAGTGTTGGGTAGGATTTGGGAAGTAGAATATGGTCATGCAGAATATGTGGCTTGTAAGTACTAATAAGCAGCCAATATGTTGCTAATAAGCAACTTGTTAATAGTGAGAATTGGTCCCTAAAGTGTTACCAATAAATCAAATCATTATTCAAAGAGAATATCTTTGTTTCAATTTTTGTCACACTGTGTCATCCTACACAGGATAAAAAAAAAGGTAATTGCAACTTTTATCTCACAATTCTGATTTTAAAAAATGGCAAGATATAAACTCACAATTCTGAGAAAAAAAAGTCATACTTGTGAGACATAAATGCAAAATTAAGACTTTTTCCTCTCAATTCCAAGTGTACATCTTGTAATTCGGAGTTTATATCCCACAAACTTTTTTTCTCATAATTCTGATTTTACATCTCACTATTCTGTTTTTTTTTTTTTTTTCATTTTTTGCTACAGAATAAAAATGGTAACTAAAACTTTTAATCTTACAATTACAACTTTTTCTCCAAATTGCTAGTTTATATCTCACAATTCTGCCTTTTCTTCTCAGAGAAGATGAATCAATAATAAGTCACAGTTGCCTTTTTTATTTATTTTTTCATCCTGTGGCGGAAACAAGCTTCCTAGTACTCCACATAACTGTAAATTTTACTTAAAATATAATAAATATATTTTGATTGGTCTATTTAGTTATGTTGTGCTCTTAAAAGTAAAAGTTCCAAAAGGGGGTAAAATAACCATTTTGGGTTCCACAAAGAACTTTTTTATGATTCTTAAAAACAAACAAACAAAAAAAAACATTTTTGTTCGACCATAAAGAACATTTTGTGCAATAGGATGATTCCATGGATGTTAAAGATTCTTCATGGAAGCATCAACCAATAAAGAACCTTCAGTCATCTTCCTTCAGAAAACATCACTCACGTGGTAATCTGAGACTCTAGGAAGATGAGGATGAAGACTAACATAGCTGGGACAACAGAGGCGAACATCAGCCATATGGGGAAGGGCTTGTGTTCACCCATAGGGTTGATTAACCATCCCCGCATCTTAGGGTTGGACACCTGAAGACCCTTAGGCACCACCAGTTTCTGTGACACAAGTCAAAGGTCAGAGAGGTCAAGACAGTAACTTTATAGAATTGGAACTGAATTGGTATCCTAAAAGTGTCATCTGTCTAAAGGCAGCCATTATCCATCATCAACCTAAAAAAAACCTCAGAATTCTCATCTAAAATTAAAATAAGAATTTCCTATTAGAATTCTATTAGAATGAAATGATATTTACAAGCACACCTGAGTGTATGTATCCTCAATATTGATATCGACAGCAACCATGAGGAAAATTGCGATGGGAACTCCAAAGTCACCAAGCAAACGCCGAATCTATGCATCAAACATTCAGTCTTTTACATTAATGGAACTTACTCAGTGAAGACTGCTATAAAGTCAGTTTGTCCAATTTTGATCACAGTCTGCATCAGTCTATTTACCTAGGGCTTGTGTTCACCCATAGGGTTGATTAACCATCCCCGCATCTTAGGGTTGGACACCTGAAGACCCTTAGGCACCACCAGTTTCTGTGACACAAGTCAAAGGTCAGAGAGGTCAAGACGGTAACTTTATAGAATTGGAACTGAATTGGTATCCTAAAAGTGTCATCTGTCTAAAGGCAGCCATTACCCATCATCAACCTAAAAAAACAAGGAATCGAACTCTCATCTAAAATTAAAATAAGAATTTCCTATTAGAATTCTATTAGAAATGAAATGATATTTACAAGCACACCTGAGTGTATGTATCCTCAACATTGATATCGACAGCAACCATGAGGAAAATTGCGATGGGAACTCCAAAGTCACCAAGCAAACGCCGAATCTATGCATCAAACATTCAGTCTTTTACATTAATGGAACTTACTCAGTGAAGACTGCTATAAAGTCAGTTTGTCCAATTTTGATCACAGTCTGCATCAGTCTATTTACCTTGCCTGGAAGGAATTTGCCATTCTTGAACATGCGTAGGTAGTATGCAATAGAGAAACAGCCAAACATGAGACACATGGACAGAAGAGCTGTGTTGGGATAAGACCGGTGTGTAACGGACCTCACAACAGACATATTGCCTGTAACATTTTCCAGGAGTCTCTGATAGCTGACAACTGAGTGCCAAGGGTCCTCAGCTGTAGTGTTTAAATGCTCATAATTCAGGATAAGAGGGTGTTCTTTGAAAATCTGGAATGAAGGATGAAATGGAGAGAAAAGTTTACACAGTATTATAGTATATTAAATTAATGTCTTGAGTGAGTACCGAGTACACTACTGGTCAAAAATGTGAATAATTCAATTTTTTTTTAAATAAACCAAATTAAGGCTGCTTTATTTAATTAAAAACACAGTACATTTTATTACAATGTCAAATAGCTTTTTTTATTTGAGCACTTTTTAAAAGTAACATCACTCTTCTGAAATCATTTTAAAATGCAAATTTGGTTCTCAAGAAACATTTCTTATTATTATCAATATTATAAACAGTTTTTGCTGTCTAATATTTTTGTGGAAGCCATGATACACTACCATTCAGGAGTTTTGGGGTAAGTAAGAAATTAATATTTTTATTCCGCAAGGACACATTAAATCGATCAAAAGCGATGTTTTCTGTTTTTAAATAAATGCTGTTCTTTTGAACTTTCATCTAATCAAAGAATCCCGAAAAATATTTTTATGGTTTCCACATTAACATTAAGCAGCAAAAAATGTTATCAACATTAATAATAAGAACTATTATTAATAATTGAGCACAAAATCAGTATTAGAATGATTTCTCACAGGAATAAATTTCATTTTAATATATATAAAACAGAAAACAGGTAAGAATATTTCACATTTTACTGTATTTTTGATCAAATATAGCCTTGGTGAGCTTCAAAGAACAATGTAAGTAAATAAGAAAAGCATTAAAAAATCTTACTGATTACAAACTTTTGACCAGTATTGTATGCTCAAGAAATTTAAAGTAGCCTACATAAAGTTATAAAAAGAAGCATCTTTGCTACTGTTAGCTACTGGAGTTTAGTATAATTTTGTGAAAATTGCTTGTCCATGCAAACTCCATGCATTGCTAAGTAGCTGCTATAGTGTTCTGAGTGGTTACAGATTGCTAGGTGGTTATTACTAGCCCAAGGCAAAAGAGCCCAATTGCTGGTCCATTTTAAGGCTAATTTGCCTTAGCAAGCACCATCAATTACTATAATTTTGTATTAGAGGAATTACAGTTGAAAAACTATTAGGAGACATACATTTTGATAAATTAAATTAAATTATATTCTCTAGGTCGTTTGCATTTCGCATGTAATAAGAGCTGATCATGGTCTCTGTCTCTGGTTAACCAAATTCCTGAAAAAAACAAAAAAACAAAAATGAAATGTGGCAAAATGTATGAAGCCAAAAGATACAAAAGTACAGGAATTGTTGCATGTTAAAGACGCAATAGAATACACATGAAAATATCAAATTAAAAAGTGTGTACCCTGCCAAGTTTGGCAAAGGTCTCGTAGATGAAGATGAGGGAGATGAGGATGGAGAAGATCTCTTGAGTGAAGCGGGAAATGAAGCGGACCAGGAAACTTCCTTCAAAGGCAACAATGACCACAACGATGACCACCAGCCAAGCGCCAACCCACACTCGGCCTACGATGTACTCAATGTCCTGAGACTTACAGAACTTCAGCCAGGAGGAAAAGCATGATGGGAGAATTTAAATGAACTGACCAGCAATTACACAAGGTTGATGCTGTATTCAAATAGATGTTGTAAAGAGAGAGAAACACTAACATTAAAAAAGGCCTCTTCAAACACCAGCAGTGGCCCAGAAAAGCCGATAACTAGTACAGGTTGGGCAGCGATCAGGCAGAAGATAATGCCTAGCACTGAAGTGGAGATCATCAGCTCCGAAACACCCATCATGTTATCCACCTTATCAGCTGTGGAGAAAAGTACAGTATATAATGTGAGTATATAATGCACATGAAAAATTGTGGAACTAGATAAGTGACCCAAAATAAATAAATAAATACATTTGAATCTGTCATTTAACAAAATGTATTTGTGCCATATTTTATATCTTTAAAAAGCATCTGTATTTGGAGTTCTAAGTTTATTCATCTGAAAACTTGAAGCTATAATTTTACATTTTTATCTAAATATTCACAGACATCAAACATGAATTCCAGTGCTTACATTTTAAGGTATGAAATAATACAAGGTGCGAGATGTAAGTAGCTAAACATTTAATATTTGACAACTGTTTTACAATAGAAATGTCAAACAACAAACCGTAAAATCCAGTAATGCAACCTTCTCAAGTCTTTTGTCAAATTTAGCTGCTTTGAATTTAAAGGATATCTAGACATGTAACAAAACTGTTTTTTTTTTTCTGGCATATTTTATAGATTTGTGTTTTTAAACAGCAGGTGTTTTATTTTTTTTATTTCTCAACATTTTTGGTCAAGTTTAAATATTTAGATTATAATATGATCTAGTTTTTGTTTCAATCTGAATTTCTGAGTTTGGAATTTAAAAGTTTCACAACAACATTTACAACAAAAATGTCACTTCTAAAACTTCATAAAGCTTCATAAAGCTTCAAATCTGTTTTTTGAAAATGCATCTTAGTCTGAAAAGTCCTATCAGATTTGAAATAGGTTTTTGGGATGTGCATGTAATGTTAAACAAACGATCACTTGCTCACTCTTTCACATTATATACTGTGTGGCATTCAGTGAATGAGTGTGAAAAAATGGATACAGACAGTACAGTAAATCCTCTGAAACTTCCAGTTTTCTGTCTTCTCTTTCCACACTGACAGTGTGACAGTGCCCGCCTGACAGTGTGAATGCTCAGTCATAAAGATCAGATTTGGGAAACAAATGGGATTGGTGTACAGCGTTAACAAAGCCTTCTTCAGTCTAAACATACTTACCAAGGAGACCTCCGAAGGTGATGGCTGGTGAGAGAGCAGCAAAGTAGATGAAGATGATAGCAGCAACTATCCTTACGCTTGCGAGGTTTGACATCCAGGCGGAGTTTGGGGTCAGATGGACGGAGTCTCTCTTGCAGTAGTTTCTTCTGGAAGGGGATGAGTGATGTTAGCATGGACTCGTCCTGAATCTCAGTGGGTGGAATCACAATGCAGCAGTCCATGAAGTCTCCCACAGCATCAGTCAGCTCCCGGTCACTCTGAGCCTGGAAAGCTGCCTGGTTAAATACCTGTGAAAGACAGGTGTAGGAAAAACAAAACAGAAACAGATTAAACGTTAAATATTTAAAATAAATCTGAAAATGTAGTGTTTATCATTCATTTCCTTTATCAAAAGTTAGACTGAAATTGTTTTATGGTTCACATGTTCCTTAATCGTAGAATGCACTAGGGCATGCATAATTAATATGGTTGCATTATTAGACATTCCACTTCCATTCCAGAAGTGTGTTAAGAAACATAATCATTAAAGTATGCTCTCTTTAAAATACACCTAAGTAGCAGTTTGCATAGATCTCTTTCATTTATAGAAAAAAAACCACGCTAAATCTAAAAAGGTAACGGTTGCAGTGATGGCAGATTTGCTCTTACTTTGTCAGCAAGTAGTGCTGCCATCGCTCGGCCACACTCATGATAGTCCATGTCAGCTGTGGTTGGGCCAATCAGGATGAAGATGAACCGCACAGGCACGGGAGTTTCCAGAGCAGACTCCAGCACCACAGCATCCCGTAGACGCACAAATGCTATCGTAGGCCTCTCCAGGAACTCCAGAGCACCTTACACACACAAACCAGCACATTATAGAGTAAAAAATACAATCAATGCTTGCTAACAGAAACATGTGAAAATCAAACTTTTAAATGTAAACGATATAATTGGACTTATAAAATGTTAAACTCAGTGTCGTCATTAAAATATTCATCTGAAATGGATGCTATTCTCACCTACAAGCACCATCGAGGCCTCTGCAGTACCAGCTGTGTCCCTCTTCAGTTGAGAATATAGTCAAAAAATGTCAAATGATATGTTATTGTATTAGGCTACTACAAATTTGCTACAAATTTGTATTATATTATTGTATTAGAAAATAAATGACAGAGAACATGTCGAAGATACACTCAGAACAGTTAAAACAAGAAAACTTGTGCTCACTTTCTCTGTGACAGAGAATTTCTCCATTTTCACACTTGAAGTCAGAGGCTGGGTCTCTACAGACTGGCTGGAAAGAGAGAAAGAAAAAAATTCTTGGTTTTAAATGTGAACTGGCTTTTTAGCTAAAGACACCTCATAAAATGTGGGACCATATGGTAATGTTACACTGGTATATTAAAGTCTTGTATTTTTACTTGAGTGCAACGTAGGCCTGCACAAAAATGATGATTCGGTACGTATCTTGGTAACGGTTCGTTATGTTTTCGGTACAGCAGAGGGAAAAACATCACAAAATTGCTTCTTGTTTCTTTTTAATTAGGCTACTGAACAAACTATATTGTCTTAATAATTTCGGTCATGCTGCAAAACACTCTTCGTACTGCAGTTTATGGTGCTGTAAATGGGAGAACTTTTGGATCTAAAATATTTTAGCAAAATGTAGCCTGTATTTTAGTCAAAATTATTACGCTCCGTCTGTTTGCCGCACATGGGCGCGCCGCCCTTACCAAAAAGTAGTATACTTCAAGTTTATTTTAGTAAGTATACTTAAGTTAAGTTCAAGTATATTTTTAAGTATACTTTGTGTAGTAAGTATACAAATATCAGTGTACTAGTAGTATACTTGTAAGTATACTATTTCAATACTCCTTGGGACGACTGCATGGGCGTCGTTGGCCATTTTTAGGGGAGCTATAGCCCCCCAAAATGACTACTCAGCCCCCCTAAAATTTTGCGATTAGCTCCATAAACTGTATACGAATTCGTGATCGCCTCAGTCCCCTTTAAATATGAAAACTTCCATCGGCTCCTCTCCGTCTTTAGCGCGTTCTTTTTCAATCCGCAGACCGCGTCGACGCAGAGCGACAAAAAGAGGACAAGGTGTGTGTTTATCGATAGATTGTTACAATATCTGCATCTGTGCAGTTCTTTGTCATAAATACAGTTTACAAAATATCATGGGGGAGCAATCGGTTCCCCATCTACTGTAGCCTACGTTTTCACTGCGTTCACCCCTCATCACACCACAGATGTTTCCTCCAGCGAAAATGAAGCACATAATGCATACTTTATAAAACCATCATGTTGCCATTTTCATTTGAAAATTAAACTTTCAGTGTAATCAGTGTTGGGAAAGTTACTTTGGAAATGTAATAGGTTACAGATTACAAGTTACCCTATTTAAAATGTAATAAGTAATTTAAAATGTATTTATTAAAGTAATGCAACTGATTACATTTGATTACTTTTTTTTATTACTTCTCTAAATTTCTAACGAATGTTTTCAACTGTAAATCATTTTGAAAAATTTAAAGCAGGCAGGGTTAACCTTACAGTATACTCAACACTTACTGTCAGACTTTCAAAATCCTTCATCACTTGAATTAAGATGATAATAGTTTTAAAGCACAGCCACCACAAAATCAGACTTTAGCAGCTCTTTTTACGTTGAGATTGTTCTGAGGTTAAATACAGATTTAAAATCATAACAAGATATAGTTTAATAGCTGTGATACTGTTTTTGAAATCAAATCTTTGCATAGCTATGGAAACACTGACATCTAACAATGCCTTGGAAAAAAACAATTAATCTTAAAAAATAAAGCATATACATGAACCAAATAGGAAATAAAACAGTTATCAAATAAGCAGGTCCTATTCTGTGTCATAAATAAGACAGTCCTATCTGTCTCCTGAAACATTGATGTCTCATATTTTAGAGCAGTCAGCGCAGTTTGGGAAAGAAATCAATCAAATCTGTATGTGTGTGAAAATATTAATGTAACCCCCTTTGTAATCATTAACATTTTCATAAGTTACTGTAATTTAATTACACATTTTTTTCTTAGTAACTGTAACAGATTACAGTTACATTTATTTTGTAATTAAATTCCGTAATTCCGTTACATGTAACAAGTTACTCCCCAACACTGAATGTAATACATATTCCAGTGCATGTGGCATAGGCTAGAGGTTTGCATGGCCTACTTGAGCTAAGGAAAGAGGGTTGTACTAGAAATGCAAACAGTAGCCTAAAATTTTGTGTTTGTACAGTAAACGTGTGTGTGTGTGAGAGAGATCATGAAGACTTGTATTTGGCTTATTCACTACTCAAATGTTATAGGCCTACCTATCTATGCAATAGGGCTGTAAAAAAATAAAATAAATCGAATTTCGAATATTCGTCGAATTTAAAATAAAAATCCACATTCGAATGCAAAAACGTTGCATTCAAATTTTAGGTGTGCGTTAAGGAGGCAGCCTTATCAGCGGCGCACGAGATGCGATGACGATGTAAGTGTCGTTGCATTATAATGTTTTTGTTAACCTATCCAGTTGAACCCACTAGATGCGGCGCTGCGGCGTTGTTCATTACAAATATAGCGGAAAAAGAGAACATCAATGCGGAAGTACAAAATTCGAATGTAGTTTTTCAGCCATTTTGACAGCCCTACTATGCAATACAGTGGAATACTGCAATACGTTTAGTATACCACCCCTATTAGTATATATATATATATATTAGGGGTGGAACGATACATGTATTCGTACAGAACCGTCACGGTACGGACATCTCGGTTCGGTGCATGAGGCCTTACAATGAATACCCGCAGCAATGCAACGCTGTTTGATAACCGGCCGCCAGCAGAAGAACAGTGAATGCCGTGAGTTGCGCACTTGAAAACAAAGCCCACTAGACAGTGACCATGTGCTGATTCTGAATGCGTCTCTCACAGACTGACAAAGGAGTATACTTTAAAGGCTTGTGCACTGTTTGCGAAATGGAGCTTTGTGCTCGTGTATCCTACCTCTCTCATTCGGCACAAATCCAAATATTCCATAATATTTCCATATTTGCGATGTAACGTATCTGAATGCTAAACCATTATTTATTATGTAAATTATAGGCTTTGTACTACAGTCGCGTTCCAACGGTGACACAGAGGCGGGCGCGCTGATGTTTGGTTCACTCTATTTAATTTTGATAAATTACCAACTGCGCTGTCAAGTTAGCAATGCTGGAACTGATGTGTGTGTGTGTGTGTGTGTGTGTGTGCGTGCGCGCCGGCACGATCACTGTTTCCTTATACCAGCAGAATCAACTTTAAACACTTATTGCCTTATTAATAATGCATCACTGTATAAAGGTATGCTTTTATTTGTGTACACTCACAATGAAAACAAAACATTGTGCTTTTGTAAAATAAAGAAAACAAAGGATGTCACTATGCTCTTCAGTAGCACTCTGTGTATGTCAGTCTTATTTAATGTTGTCTGTCAGTCCACAAGCATTCAAAAGAAAAGAAATGTCAAAGTCTAAGCAAAAGTCTATGGCGAGCAAACGGCATTACAGACGTTGTGTTCCTCCCTGCCCACGCTATCTGGCAGCGGGTTGATACACACGATCTGTGTGTTGTTTGTTTAGGAGCGGAGCATGCACTGTCAGCTCTCGAGGGGGCTGATTGTCATGACTACGAGTTACTCTCGCTGCGTATGCTCCGCTCTCACCTGGCTGTGTTTGATGAGAGCGGCCAGGCTCGCGATCCCGCTGGCAGCGGTCCCGCTGTTGCCGAGGCACGTCACTGAAAAGGATCGGGGATCTTCAGGCACTTTCTGTTTCGTGCCTGGAATTTGCTCCAGGCATGGTTAGGGCATTCCTTTACCCGAGGGCCGGGTATGTCCCTAAGGTGCCCACTTCTTCACCAGTGCCCATAGTACTTCAGGCATTCTGTCCTCCTCCGTACCAGGAAGTAGGCCGAGAAAGGCTTAATCTGCTCTGTCCAGTTCGAGCACTGGACGCTTACGCACACAGAGCTGCCCCGTGGCGTAAGGCAGATCAGCTTTTTGTTTGTTTTGGTCCGCCAAAGAAGGGATTTCCGGCGACCAAGCAGACTATGAGTAGGTGGGTGGTCGAGGCCATCTCACTAGCCTACGAGTCCTCTGGCCTCCCGTCACCTATGGGGGTCAGAGCGCACTCGACCAGGAGTATGGCGGCCTCCAAGGCTTTCAACTTGGGTGTGGCCTTGCAGGACATTTGTGCTGCGGCGGGCTGGTCCTCTCCGCACAGTTTTGTCCGCTTCTATAACCTAGACCTGGCATCTACCCCAGGTTCCCAAGTTCTCTCTTCGCGATGTGCTCATCTGATATACACACAGGCAGGGACTTGGTAGTATGGCGCAGTGGGTATTCTCGTTCCCAAAGCGATTCTCGACACAGCTCGAGTTCCTGAAGGGGAACGTCTCTAGGTTACGTATGTAACCATGGTTCCCCGAGGGAACGAGACGCTGCGTCTCTTTGCCATACTCCCTGCATCCCTCCAGGCGCTACTTCATCGAAGCTAACTTGCGCTCTACCGGATGCACTTTTATACTTCCTGGTGCTCACATCACCCCGCTCATGACGTCTCGCTGCTCCATTGGACTGATTTTACACGTGCTTCAGAACGCGGTCACGCAGGGGCGTTCCCAAAGCAATTCTCGACGCAGCGTCTCGTTCCCTCGGGGAACGATGGTTACATAAGTAACCTAGAGACGTTTTTTCTCATTTATCTGTAAACTAAATCAAATATATTTCAAGAATTTATTCCTTATGTACTGCAGATTATATATATATATAACATAATGTAATAATATTTAGTAGTTTTACATCTAGTTGGAAAAAAATGGTAATTTGTACTACTTTCTGTTCAAAATAAATGAAAAGAAACCGAGCATAGATTTGTTTTTTTCCCCCTGTTGTATCGAAATCGTATCTAACCGTGACCCCCGAACCGAGGTACGTACCGAACCGTGACTTCTGTGTACCGTTCCATCCCTAATAAAGCCTCACACCTTATTAATATCATGCTGGAAGCAAAATCTGATAGGTAGCACTTTTCGCTATCAAATTATGCTACCATCTGTTTTAATGGGAGGTAGCAAAATCTGACAGGGTAGCAGGCTGTCTAGTTTAACGGAGTGAAGTTTAATGGAGACTTGCTTGATATCAGGACGATCAAGCCTTTGTACAAAATGGAAATACTTTCTAACATTTACAGGGACAGACGCGTAAGCGGAAAACAGGTCTCAAATGCATTAAACAGCACACGCATCTGTCAGGAAGGCAATCCGCTTTAAGGTTTATGAGTTAATTTGAATGGGTTAATATAGCATACAATAAAGCACGATTTATGTTCATCCCGCAGCAGCTTACCCTATGTTCTATTTTCAGACGCGTTTGGAACATTTGTATATCAATATATCGATATAAAACTAGATATAATAAACGGTAGGCCTATTGTCCATTGCGGGGAGAAATTCAGAGTTTCAAATTACATTCCATACACACACACAAGTTCTGCACGTGCAAGCGCTTTCGCTCAGTACACGAGGGCATAAAACATTTCAATTATGTCCACCTTGATTTATGTATGTATGTATGTATGCATGTATGTATTTCTATGTCAAAATGTGTGATGTGTGTAGTACCTCTGTTTGTGCATTAATGCTTGAAGAACCTTATCTCTGTCCCCTGGCTGAATCTCCTTTTTGCTAACCAGGGCATCCACAATCTTCTCAATAACACTGGAGAGCGTCTTCTCCTCTCTGTCTGGCATCATTAAACCTGATCCAAAAAACCCCAAAACAAAACAAAGAGAAAAGAAAAGACAATAGAGAGAGGAAGGCAAAAGAGAGGAAGAGTGCTCTGACTGACACTAAGGACGCAGCTGAAGAGCTCAGGTTGAGCTGGTTTTTCAGGACACTAACTATATGACCATCTCATCTGAGCCCGTGTAGTGAAGTTACATTTTTGCTCACATTCCACACTAGCTAATAACCATGCTAACCCTGTCTGAACAGGACTGGGACCTTCATTAACTTTCATTAATAAGTCATTAGCAAACACACATATACATAATTCTGTTGATTATGTTAAACAGATTATGTTTCTGAAAGCTACTGTAAAAAATGTCAGGTAAATTAAAAGTGTCCGATCTATAAACTATTTAATGAAGATACTTTACTGTGTAAAAGTTTGGGGTCAGTCATTTTTTTTTATTTTTATTTTTTTAAGAAAAATGAAAGATGCATAGATTTGATCAAAAGTGACAGTAAAGACTTTTACATTGTCACAAAAAAAACAGTTTCAAATCATTTTTTGTTTTGATTTAACTATTCATCAAAGAATCCTGCTTTTGATCATTGATTTTGATGTTGATAATTGATAATAACAAATGTTTCTTGAGCAGAAAAATCAGTGTATATTTGAATGATTTCTGAAGGATCACGTGACACTGAAGACTGGAGTTATGATGCTGAAAATGCAGCTTTTCTATTGCAGGAATAAATTACACTTTAAAATATATTTAAATAGAAAACAGTTATTTTAAATTGGAATGATATTTCACAATATTACTGTTTTTACTGCATTTTGGTCAAATAAATGCAGCTCTGGTGAGCGTAAGAGACTCGAAAACATTAAAAAGGCCTTACCAACCCAACATATTTGAATGGTAGTGTATATGGAAATATCCAATAATAACTAATAATATATAAATATCTATTAAGTATTATGTACTGTAATGTACAGAGGTATATAATGTTATATAATGTCTGGTAGTGCTTCTACACACAGTCTTTACAGCCTTTCTTTACAGAAAGCAAGTCTGTGCAGGCATTCCCTCACCCGTGTTCATTGTCCTGTGTATCTCCACCAGGCTCTTGAAGGTGAGGTAGGAGATGTGTGACGGGCCCCAGCGGCCCGCTTCGACATCATAGGTCTCCTCAAAGCCCACCCATCTGCCCATCTCCTGCCAATAGCTCTGCTGGTTTGGGTTCTTCACAGACTCATTCATTTTCACATATGCCTGACCACAGATAACAATAAATTATTACTATTCTATTACTATTCTATTATCATATGTAAGTACACTAAACATCACAATGAATTTTAAGTATAGCAGTTTGATTAATAATTATGTATGTATATTTTGATGGTTTACATGGTCAGATGAAGTAAAAATAGATTATGTCCGTTACAACTTGATGTCATGTAATATCTGTAAGTGTCCTTCTTGCTCTACTGGATGTTATAATTCAAAGCAGAGATGTAGACAATGATGGCTGGACCTCTGGTGTGACCGTGTGTGTGTGTGTGTGTGTGTGTGTGTGTGTGTTTTCTGTCCAGTGATGACTGATAAATTAAAGCTCATGTTTACCCTACAAACACCAGGAGTGTGAGTGGCACAAGCCAGAATGCAAATGTGGAAACTTATCAGTGAGCGTGTCTGTGTGCTTGTGTGTCATATTAATCAAGTCAAGTCAAAGTAATTTCACAGACAATCACATTAGAATCATGGTAAACTGTACTGAATTGAAATATGCATGTTTGCTTTCTTGATGTTAACATTCAGAGCAGCCAAAACAATACAGTGGACAAATTAATCATTTAAATCTTTAAAACCTTTCAAATCTGTTGTTTTTATTATATGTGTGTGTTATACATTTTATTTATTTGATACTGCATGCAAAATAGTCTACATGACCTATGAAATAAATGACCTAGAAATAATATTTATAAGCAAACATGCATGTAAAAAATCAAAACCCCAACAATAAACCAAAGTAATTTTGTGTTTCTTCATTACTGTAGAGAGCACAAAATAGTATTAACGTAAACAATTTACAATATGCAAACAATTTGGATCTATAATGTACTGTGTATAAGTTATTATTATTCAATCATTTAAAAAGTACAATACTTAACCTGACTTCTGTTGTTAAAGGCTTAGCATTATGTTGCTGTTGTACCTCTTGAATGATACATTTAGCCACTAAATCTGGTGTGTATGTGTGTGTGTGTGTGTGTCTGTTTGGGGTTAGTTTGCGTTGACCCTTGTACCTGAGAATTATGTAAATAAAGTAAATTAAACAAGAATAATAATTTATGCTTACACAATAATTTGTGTTATTGTTTTTGTGCTCAAAACTGATACAACAGTCATTTATAAATCATCATGTATGCTATTTGCATAGTTTTATAGCGATTATAAGTTTAGTTTTGTATTCAGGTAATGCATTAGGTATTGCATTTTGTATTCAATTCTAAAAAAATATAGCATTTTAAAATTTAACTGCATTTTCTACTGTGAATATAATTTTATAAATATTACTATATATATCTATAACAGTATAACCCAGTTTAAAATAAATTAAAACATGACACAAACAAAACAACTAAATTACAATTTAAAAGCAATAATAGTGAAACTAATTGCACTTACCTCATATATTCAATAATTGACCCAACTTTTCAAGCAATATTCTCTGTCACAGCCCCTCACAAAAGTGCGCAGACCTTTATAAACACTGTGTACACCTGCAGATATCAGACACACCTCTACACACACGCATACATGGTTAAAATGCCTGAAGACACTGATCTAAATACTTCAGGTATACAGTGACCCCAAAAAGTACTTGAAAACATATGAATGTCATTGCATTAGAAAACAAAATATCAAAATATGAATTTTATTTATCAGTTATTTTATAGAATGATTTTTGTGCACGCATGAAAAAAATTCACAAAAATAAGATTGTTAGGTTAGGTTGTAAATGTTGGTTTTTAAATCATAAAACACTAGTTTCTTGAAAATCATTGATAAAATTACAAAAAGGGTGAAAGTAATTGTTAAAAAAACAGTATTTGTCACTTTTTCTTTTATATCTTTATAGTATCATTATACTTTTTAGGCTGGCTGTATGTACATTTGCAGATACATTTGACTTTAAACACATTAAAGTATTAAAATGTATCCATATCTCCTTTTGTCTTTTTCTTACACACACACAAACACACCCAAGACGATGTGTTCTTGGAGTCACCCATAATATTGATGCAGTAAACAGTATGCCTTGATAACTGTGGACTGGTTGGAAAGATCCTGCGTGTGTGTGTGTGTTCTCTGTATCTTATCACAATTATAGAGCCGGTGTCACCTACACACACACAGACACAGACACACACAGACACACACACACACACACACACACACTAGTGACACTAGTTTCCTCTCACCTTCAACATCTCTACGAACAGAGCACTGCTTGAGGAACATTCTCCTCTTGACCTCTTGTCTCATCGTTCTCCATGCAGGCTCACAGGGTCAAGGCTCAGGTCATAGCATCTATTATGATCTGGCTGCATTTTTTTTTTTTTTTAATCAAAATACAAAAAAATAGAAAAATATATGCAAAATCAGGTCAAATGTGCATTTCCAGAATACACAAGGTATTAATAAAATATAATTAAAGTCCAAATAGTGAATCTTGTTCTTTTATAAATTCTCAACGATTGTATTAAACAGCTGTGTTTTAACACATTTCTTGTTCTTGTTATAGACCAGAGTGTGTTAGTTACTTCCAGCCTCGCACTAAATTAGCCTAAAACAGAATCTGAAAGAAAAGAGAAAATATCCCATTAGATCACTTTGACAGCTTGAAAGCATTTACACAGCACAGAAAATACTGAAACTGCAACCAGAGAGAAAAGCTTATTGCTGTACAGAAAAAACAAATGTTCTCAGACACCCTTGGATCAAATTTAGTACATACAGAGTAGAAAAAGAACCTGAGAAATGGAAACAAATGTCTTCTGGTTTTTGTCATGCGTTGGTTTTGTTGTGTGAACACTCACGACTATGACAGTTGTGTACATAATGGTGACAGATGTTGCAGATACATACTGTAAGAAAGCAAAACAGGACCAAAGGGCCCCCTGGGTAAAAGGCACTTTTGATTTGATTCTCTAAAAACACTAAATAGCAACAAACATAATCACAGCACATCTGTTTTTAACATATTTCACTGAACAAAAAAAGAAAAAAAAAATGGTGTAGAAAGAATTATCATACTACATTCACATTACTATATTAAGTAATTTTCACAATTACAAAGAAATGGCAAGTATAACATATTGAATTAAATGTGAAATTTTGTTGTAGAAAGACTGAAATTATATTTTCTTGTGAAACATACTCCAATAATCTTTGTTTTATGCACACCTTCGAATTAAAAAAAATATTTGAAGTTATTTTTTTACAGTGGTTCTGACATTAATTAAT